>NC_068291.1:300000-495000 GCF_025860055.1 Xyrauchen texanus | reverse complement strand
GTCTAAGCTGGTGCTCCCGTCTAAGGCCTGCAGAACTACTTTCGCCTGTGTTGGCCGCGCCTATACCGCCGCCGGCCAAGCCGCATCTGCTCTGCATTCCATGGCCGTCTTACAGACAGAGGCTGTTTCAGATCTGACTAGCCGACTTGGGAGAAGCTGAATGCACTACGCGCCGCTCTCTCTGTCCGGTCTCTTCGGTTCTGCGGTGAGTGGCATTGTTGACCGTTTCTCGAAGCCCAAGCCATGAATCTCTTTCTGCCTCGTCGCTTAGCTCCTCTGCAGGCCGCCCACGTGACCAGCCTCCTGCACGAGTTTCCACGGCGACCCAAAATAAAGCCTTATGTGTAGAAAATGTGCCCACAATTCAGTGTTCACCCCTACACACAAGCATTACACGTCCCGTGTCCCTATCAGAGCACACTCACATAAAGCGGTTATGACCCACTCGAGTGTTAGGGTTAATAAACGCACCCACGAATCCATGCGCGCGCCCATTCTCTGGCCGCTCTGTCACACGACCAGCCTTATGTGTAGAAAATGTGCCCACAATCTAGTGTTCACCTCTACACACAAGCATTACACGTTCCGTGTCCCCATCAGAGCACACTCAAAAGCGGTTACGAACCACTCGAGTGTTAGAGTCAATAAATGCGCTCACGAATACGTGCGCGCGCCCATTCTCTGCCCGCTCTGTCACACGGCCAGCAAACACTTCTCTGTATGTAAGGCCCGTGGCTATGCTTGCGCATCACTTAACAGACGTGACTCTTTCCCCATTCACCTCAATCGGGAAGTCACTTACAGAACAGCCTGTCCATGCTGTCTGCGAGCAGTCCAGCATAAGCACAGTAAGCGGCTCACACATTCTGTTCAGCTGCTGTGCGCGCAATCAGAGCGATTTGGCCATTCACCCTCTAACATTACGCTTCAAAGCGTGGGAAGATATTCCAGGGATATCCGAATGGGTGTTAAGCACAATAAAACAGGGATATTTGCTAAAGTTCGATCGCCGTCCTCCTTGCTTCAGAGCGCAGCTCGAAACTACTTTGAACACGGAAGCAGCTTGCATGCTTCGTTCAGAAATAGCAAACCTTCTGTGCAAAAGGGCCATAGAGAGAGTGCCGCCTCCCCTGAGCGAGTCTGGGTTTTACAGCCGTTATTTTCTTGTCCCCAAGAAAGACGGCGGCCTCAGACCAATATTAGATCTCAGGGTTTTGAACAAAGCGCTTGCAAAAAGACCGTTCAAAATGCTTACAACCAGCAAACTCCTCGCGCGTAATGTGCCAGGGGACTGGTTTATTTCTCTCGATCTGAAAAATGCATACTTTCAGATTCAGATAAATCCCGTCACAGGCCATTCTTGAGATTCGCCTCGACGGCCAGGTTTATCAATACACGTCCTTCCGTTCGGCCTGTCCTTAGCACCCGTACTTTCACGAAGTGCATGGACGCTGGCGCTCGCACCCCTGCGGAGTCAGGGTTTGCGAATTCTGAACTATTTGGACGATTGGCTGATTTTGGCACAATCACATACGGAGCTTCTGTCTCACAGGACAGTTCTCCTCAGTCATCTGAACAGTTTGGGCCTTGCAGTCAATTGGACCAAGAGCTCACTACAGCCCAGTCAGGCAATTTCCTTCCTTGGAATAGAACTAGACTCAGTGGCAATGGCGGCTCGCTTATCTACACAGCGTGCGTGCCGTGTGCAGCGACTAGCAGCGTCATTTCAGATGAACAGCCTCACACCTCTGAAGAAATTTCAGAGAGTGCTAGGCTACATGGCCTCAGCCGCAGCAGTACTTCAGCTGGGTTTACTGCACATCGCCCGCTTCAGCATTGGCTAAACACCCGGCGTCTCGCCAGGCTTGGGCCACAGGCCGCCAGCCCATCAAGGTGACTCAGACCTGTATTTCAGCTCTGCAGCCCTGGACAGTGGCCGAATGGTATCAGCGGGGAGTGACAATGGGAGCTGTATCTCGCCCGAAAAGTCATCTCGACAGGCGGCGTCCAACACGGGTTGGGGCGCGGTCTGCGAGAGCTCTCCGGTTTTCGGCCTATGGTCAGTTCAGGAAAGCTCCTTCACATAAATTGTCTGGAAATGATAGCGGTCGAGTGCGGCTGCGTCGCTTTCTCCCGGTCATTCAGGGTCACCACGTCCTGGTCCGTTCGGACAACAGATCTGTGGTATCCTACCTAAACCGTCAGGGCGGTGTCAGATCCAGGAACCTCTTCCATCTGACGAAACGCATACTGAGTTGGTCCCAGTGCCACCTGCGCTCGCTGAGGGCGACGCGCGTGCCAGGCCACCTGAACGACGGCCCGGACAGACTGTCCAGAGACAATATTCCCCCAGGGGAATGGTCCCTGCACGCTCAAACAGTCCAGACGTTATGGCACCTATTCGGCAGAGCGGAGATAGACCTCTTTGCGTCCAAAGAGAACTCTCACTGCCCAATATTTTTCTCGAGCGAGGACGCAGCTGGCCCAGGACTGGCCCAGGCGCCCGCTTTACGCCTTCCCTCCCGTCTCGCTATTGCCACAGGTAATGCAGAGGATCAGGGAAGCGCGTCACTTGGTGCTCCTCATAGCCCCACGTTGGGAGAATCAGACATGGTTCCCGGAGCTTACGCAGCTGTCACTGACAGCGCCGTGGCCCATCCCAGTGAGAGCAGATTTCCTCTCTCAAGCTCGCGGCACAATCTGGCATCCCCACCCAGAGCTGGGCTGCATGCGTGGGTGATCAACGACTACCCGTCGCTCTGCCAGAAGGAGTAATAAACACCATCATACACGCTAGAGCCCCTTCCACGAGAAGACTCTATGCGTCAAAATGGTCTGTGTTCTCAAAATGGTGCACCGACCGAGACCTGGACCCGCGGACATGTGGGGTGTCGTCGCTGCTCGTATTTCTACAAGAGCTGCTGGATAAGGGCAGATCCCCATCCACGCTCAAAGTGTATGTGGCGGCCGTTGCGGCGTTCAGCTGAACCCCTGCACGGCCAGTCATGGGGTAAAAGCGAGCTGGTCATCCGCTTCCTCAGGGAGCTAGAAGGATGAACCCCCGCGCCCCCATCGGTTCCTATCTGGGATCTTTCTATAGTTCTCGAAACTACGAAAGCCCCCTTTCGAACCACTTCAATTCATGGATTTGAAATACCTTTCACTCAAAACCGTTTTTCTGACTGCCCTGTCATCAGTCAAGCGTGTGGGAGACCTTCACGCGCTGTCTGTCAGCTGCATGTCTTGAGTTTGGACCAAGTGACTCCAAGGTCATTTTAAAGCCTAGACACGGCTATGTTCCCAAGGTGATCGGTACTCCTTTCAGAGCACAGGTAATTTCCCTATCGGCGCTGCCAGCACCGATAGCTGAACGCGACGCCAATCTCCTTTGCCCGGTCAGAGCACTGAGATTGTATACTGCGCGCTCGCCGCTTTCAGGCGCTCTGAGCAGCTTTCGTTTCGTTCGAGGGCGCACCAAAGGTCTCGCCGCCTCGAAACAGACACTATCTAGATGGATAGTGGACGCTATTGCTGCTGCATACGCGTCAAAAGACCTGCCATGCCCGTTGGGCATTAGGGCTCACTCCACTAGAGGCATGGCATCCTCGTGGGCATGGTCCAGCGGGATTTCCATTCACGACATATGTGTGGCAGCGGGATGGACTTCCCCTCCACCTTTGTCAGATTTTACAATATGGAAGTGCCCGCTCTGCAGGCAAAACTACTAGCGGTTTAATACGCTACAGCTCCCTGGTGAGCTGCACTGATGGGACACATTCCACACAGACCGGCACCGCGCTCTGTCGTTCCTTCCCACTATGTGCTTATGTATTACACAATCAATGACCCGCATTCTTGCCGGCCAAATATTATTTCCCCACTCATAAGGGCTCCCGGGTCCCCCTTAATTCCCTGGGGCTCATACAGTGGATGCTTGAGCGCACGGCGTTGACAATGGGTTCCGTGAGCGTAAGCTAGCTTACGCAATACGAGAGAACCTCTCGTGAAGAGAACGTATCGGTTACCTAACGTAACCTCGGTTCTCTCTAGATGAGGAACGAGTATTGCGTAGCCGGCCGTGCTTCGCGCCACGGCGACTTTTACGCTTCAGTCAATGAAAACCAGGGTTCCAGCCTACGAACTACGCTTATATGCACTCTAGTCACGGCCATTTTGGCGGGCTTTGTTGCAGTGAGCGCGCGGACGCCTCTCATTGGATGCGAGTTCGCCCAAGCTCGTCTATAGGCTGCAGCAGTTGCCGCAGAGCAACCTATGAGCTCGCTAGCTAGCCCGCTCAAGGTCTGCAGCTGCCACACTGCGTTGACAATGGATACAAAAATTAAGGATAATTTTTTGGCTTCAATATCTCAGAAAAGATGAATCTATCCCGTAGCGTAAGCTAGCTTACGCAATACTCGTTCCCTCATCTAGAGAGAACCGAGGTTACGTTAGGTAACCGATACGTTTTCCAGAACTGTTGAAGACACTCTTTACAGAAACTGTGACTACACGACAGAAGAACAGGAACCTTGAAGATTTCACAGCACACGGGACAAGAAAGATCTTCCACAGAGAGAGAATCCATTTCCCTATTTGTAAAAGCTCCGACGATCTGAACTTTCACTTTCTGTTTAAATGTTGGGCTAAAAGGGGGAGGAGCTTCAGTAGGTGTTTGTAAGGAAAGTGAGAATCAAGTGTTGAAGACTTTACACACATTAAACACAGTTCAGATGAATTAGTATAATGTCAACTTCACACTGCACACGCGGACATACAACAGAAAGACGCATTTACATGCAATTAATGCACTTACACAAAACATTACATTATCAGAAATAATCTGATTAAAATTATGAATATAAAAACATAAAATAAATGTGAAAAAATGAAAAGATAAATTTTTAAATATCTGCATTTCTAGAAGTCTGCACGGGTGTTAAAATCCAGAACTGGAAAAGGGTTAGTGCACAACATTAATGAAAAGCCTAAAAACCCAGTAAATCACAATCTGACGTAGATCCAATGATAATTTAAAACCCAGAAGACAAAAATATCTTAAAAAATCCCTAAATGAACCCCTTTTTCTCTTGAAATTACAAATAATGAGAGTTAACATTCTCATCCCTTGTGTGTAAGACATACTTTATATAAATATTAACATCTTGTTATGATGACCCATTAAAGCATGCTTCACAGGGAAATGTATAT
The DNA here is from genome assembly GCF_025860055.1 of Xyrauchen texanus. Lineage (NCBI taxonomy): Eukaryota > Metazoa > Chordata > Actinopteri > Cypriniformes > Catostomidae > Xyrauchen > Xyrauchen texanus. The sequence goes on along the minus strand of NC_068291.1, from coordinate 489,792 downwards.
ATTACATTCATTTAGAAAACATGTGTTATTGAGTTTCTTTACATACTGGACGTGTATGCACGGCGTGATGCTGATTCTCACACTTTAAAACACATTTATCCTGAGCAAATACACTCTTACATTATACTCTATCACACAGTGACATGGCTTGCAATTATGCTTTTAATTGAAATTAATATTAAATCTTTTCTAATTTAGATAAATATATTGTTATTGAGAATCTATATTCAGTTACGCTTTATATTCAGTGATGTATTCCTCTTCTGTGGCAGCAGCTGTGTAAGCTTCATTATGTGTCGATTCTTTCTATGTTTATCATGTTTTCTTGATCTTCAGCAGATGTAAATTACACTGAATTTCTGGTGAGAAGTCAGTCGACTCTACAAGCTTCACACAGTGTCTGTTCATGGCAAATATCATTCACTCAGGTGCAAGTGCTTCAGGGTTAATCGTGAACTCAATCTCTTGACAGAGAACGTTTGATCGAAGAACCAGAATAAATCTGTTTGGCTGTTTGAGGTTTCGTCAACCTGAATGTCCTCTGAAACCCTGAGTGTGTTCAACACGCCTCAATGATCTCTTGTGGACTGGGGAACTGAATCTTCTAATAATCGATCTCGCATTGAGCCAGACTGCCACATGACTTAAAATATTTGTTTTCTGTTCATTCTCGAACGGTTTTGCCTGTTTTCACCGTATAAAAGTCCGTTCCAGGGCAGAAAAACGGGGCCAGACGTCAGGAGGCGGAGGGCAGGATAATGTTCTGTCCCCAAAGTTTAACAAACAACATCTGCAGTGAGGAATACTTCTTCACGCTTTAACAAAATAAAAAGCACAAAAATGTCAGGCATTAAAGTGTTGAGGAAGCACAGATGAAAGGATCACTCCATGAAGAGGAAGTCGTCATTGGATAAACTTGAATGACGGTGAATGAGGCTCCACAGCAGAATTAGTGTTTGCTTACTCATTTGCTCTGACAGCGAAAGAAAAACACAACGATAACGCTTTCACACAGAGCGCTGATAACAGCAGTAAGAAGAGAGAAACAGGCCCAATGTTCTGTCACTCTCTCATCAGCTGTGTTAAAAGCCTCATCGCAGCTACAGTAACTGATTTCTTTCAAACAGATTCCAGGTAATATAATATACAAAGCACAATGTTAGAAATGTACACTAAATATTTGTTTAAAAAAAATTGGAAAGAAAAAAGTTACAATAATAACAACAGCAGCAGTTTAAATAAAATCATCAAACATAAAAGACTTTAATAATAAAGTAATAAAGCACACTTGCAATCGTGCTGTACGGCCCTACATCAGAACCGCTGGTAATCACATCCGTCCTGCATGTGTGATACTGCTTATATTCGACAGGTCAATGAACAAACAAGCAAATCAAAAATGGGAAAACTAATGACTGTATGGAACTACTTTCTTACGCAACACATCAGGATCAGCTGTTGCTCCTTCAAAAGATGTGCACAAGCCTCCATCACTAACTCAAACATCACTTTAGAACCAGTAACTTGGGCTGTTTCTAACAAGCAATTGGAGAAATGAGTGTTTGAGAGATTATGTGCGATTAATTGCGTCTGTCGCGACTCTCAAGCAGAGATGAACAGAAATGTTATAGCTGTAGAAGCAGGATTCGGCCTCGTGTTAGTTTAATAAACATAATTACATATTGATTATATGCATCCTATATTCTCTATGTATAAAATAGCCATCTGAGCGAGATCTTGAGTATTTGGTTGTCTCTCTCTTTCGCCATGTTGAAGGATTACATCTGCTCCAGTGCATAAACTCCGGTAGTTAATGTGTGATAACTCTGTCTGTGAGTCTCTCTCTGACACTGTTAGTTTAACTTTATATCCCAGCTGTTGTGTAGTAGTAATCCGAACGATCATGGAGAGACAAATGTGATTACTTTAAAGAACCGTTCACTGACTGACAGCGCGACTCAAATGAACGTTAGCTCAACTCGCTCATAACACACAAAAATGTCTTTTGTTGCCACTTGCTGGCTCAAATCTTTAATGTCACATGGATAAATGAAGAGACGCATCAGCGGCAAACACAAGCGGAGTGATAGAAAGAGTGAAGGGTCTGACTGCTGCTGTTCTGAGATATCAGCAGCACTCACGTGACACCTCTCGTCCAATCAGATCAGAGGACCAGAACTGTTGCGTAATAACTACATTATTTAACTTGACTGCCATGAATGCTGGACACTTGTAAATCCATTGTGCAATAAGACAATAGATCGTTCAGGCAAGTTGAGGAAACATTTGAGGAAATAAAAACATTTATATGTAGATTAAATTCCAAAGTTTCTTTAAGCAATTATTTCAGTGTCTAAGTCAACAAATTAATCTGCCTAAGCTCATTTTGTTCAGTTTACACAAAGTAATAAATTGACTGCTTCTAAAAATATTTCTTCCAGCTTATATTTTTAGAAACACTTTGCAATTGTTTACTGTGACTAAAGAAATAATATTCTGTCATGTTATGTTTGTACCATTAACTGACGTGTGAGAAACATCACATATAACTGAATCACTAGAATATATATTGACAATATTACACAGTCAACATCAATATGACAAGAGCTCTAATGAGAATTGACATTTTATCAAGTTTTATGATTTTAACAGTTATTTACTGTAACGGTAACACTTTAATGCTAACTGATGAAACCTTATAATTTATTAATTATCATGAATTTACAACAAACAATATATAATATTTATAGCATTTATTAATCTTTGTTAAAGTTAGTTAATAAACATACTATAGTTCATTGTTAGTTCAGAGTGCACAATGTTAACATATATACGAATACATTTTTTTAAACTTAGTTGTATGTTGGAATTAACATTAATCTCAATAAATGCTATAAATGTAATTCATTGTTAGTTCATGTTAAGTAATATTAACAAATGCAGTCTTATTGTAAAGTGTTACCATTGTAACTTATTAACACTCTAGAAAATAATACATTTAAAAGATGATAAAACCAGTCCTTTACAGAGAGAAAGTTTAATGAAGTTCATAACACATTGTAAAGTCAGTCAGGTCAGGGTTCATTAGAAATGTTGAACTGGAACAGAAAGAGTTTCCACAGATGACCATCAACGGTCAGTGAAAGTTTTCCTGCAGGGCTTTTATCATCAGTCTACAAGAACAAATCAAATAAAACATGTGTAGTAATAAACTGTAACACATGACGTAACGTAATTACATGAGTTACATGAAGACACGTCTGCAGAGATGTCAGCGGTCTGCTTGTATTTCAGAGGAAACATGCAGGAAGAACTCAAATCATATCGAAGCAAACATATCGGTTTCTACTCTGAGAAAACACATTTTTACAGTCCAGCTCAAAGAAAGGAACTTTAACAACATCACAATCTCGTTTCTATTAGACGGCGGTTACCGCTTGTGTTTGATTGTTTGTCTGTGATTAATCACACTCGTTAACGCCGTGTCCGCTGTGCTGATGGGTAGTTGAGGCAGCTGTAGTTTACCCATCTGAGTGGGGTATTTTGTCTTCATCTCGTTTCTAAACACAGGCTGTGAGATCAGGTGTTTGAGTTGTTTCTTCAGGATTTTCATTAATTTCTGCTGCTCTCTCTCATCATACTCGTCTTTTCCACCTCCTGTAAAACACAAACTAAATGTGAGTTTGGTGGCAAGTTGAATTTATTTTAAAAACAGCTCATGACGCTTGATAAATGTCACACCCAACAGCAAATCATCGTCCACGTCGATGTCCATCGCTTCAGATGCTTGCCGAACCCATGAATTGTGCTGCTTCTCTCGACTGTTGAAATATTCCATTTTCTCAATCTTGCGGGCCAAATTCACTCGCTCCTGTCGAAACAATCAGAACGTGTGAAAGCTTCAGGATAAACAACAAGCACATAATTCTGAACTCATGTGGGACTCCATGATGTTTTTATTTTCAAGTAGTTAAAACATGCTGTATTAGTCATAAAATGTGTGCATTTTACAGTGAATGATGAATCACAGCGGGGGTATTCTCAAGCTACGGTTGAGCGTACTTTAATGGCCATCATGCATTTGGTCTGAACAGGAAACACAGGCAGATCCTCATCTTTCTCCAGAGTTCTGCAGATCTTCTTGAAGTTCATGAGGTCATCAGGTCCGATCAGCAGAAGACTGAGTCCCTCTTTCGTGGCGCGAGCTGTTCGACCGCTGCGGTGCACGTATGTCTCAGATGTGCGAGGAACCTGAACCAGCGAGAAACAGAGAGTCTGTGAAATCAGCGCTGGTGTGACACACATGGTAACTGATATGACGGAGATCTCCTGTCATACCTGATAGTGAATGACGTGCTGAACGTTGGGAATATCGAGCCCTCGAGCGGCGACATCTGTAGTGAGCAGAATACAACTGCCAGAGGAGTGATGAGTTAGTGGATAAACACTCTTTTAAAGACATCATGACACATAGATGAAATAGATTAAACACTCATAACTTCACAGGCAATCACGCTTCTAGGTTATTCCAAGCAGCAGAATTCAATGGTGGATATGAGTAGCACTGCGGCATGTCTTCATTCATATTTACTAGAGGTCGACTGATATATCGGTTTTGCTGATTCTGGAACTATCAGTTATCTGAATATTGCTCCTCTACATGCAACTGTCCTGAATCAAACCCAATGTGCCATTTCACTGTTATTATGAAGCTTGAGTCTGGAGAATCAGTGCAAATGTAACACCATGTGAACAGTCTATTGAAGCGTTTCCCCTCATTTTAGGACCGACTAACACTTTGTATTTATTTATTTTATGCACATTAGTTGAAAATGAAATGCTCTTTTTAACAGCCAAGAATGTTCTTTGCAATAATATAATGGTGCTGAATGCTTTATTTAATGCGCCCTCTTGGCCGTTACCGTCAAGATCCAAAAATGTCATAAAAGAATCACAAAAGTGCCATTAAGAAAACAACAACACTGGTATCAGATCGGGATATCGTATCGGCCCATACTGAGAGTTCAGGTATTGGAATCGGAAGAGAAACATTGGTATTGGTGCGTTCCCGGTTTCCCTATTGAAACAGGATGTTGGAGCAGGACATGTCGCAGGACTAAAAGTCACAATTGATTGAAATGATTTCTGAAAGTGAAATTGAATCATTTGTACCTGTCTTTCTCAGCGAAGCGTTCGAGGTTCTTCAGCCGTTGTTTCTGGTGCATGTTAGCGTGCAGCGGCAGCGGGTCGCAGTCGAGGATCAGCAGCAGCGCGTTGAGTCTCTTGATGCAGTCGATGCTGTTAGCGAACACCATCGTGCGGCCGGGATACTGCAGCAGGAAGTAATACAGATACAGATCCTTCTCTTCCTTCGTGCAGTTGATCCTCGTCTCTGTCAGCGTTTCTACGGTGGCTTCTCTGCGCGTCAGGTCGATGATCTTCGGTTTGTCTTTAATTCCCACTTTCTCCATGAGGAGCTGCAGTTTGCTGCGCTGCTCTTTCCTCTTGCTCTTCTTCTGCTCCAGACGCATCGGCAGACTGTGAACCATCGTCAGCGTGGCAGAAAACACAAACGTCTGTCTCTTCGGGTTGAACTGAGAGGTGTTCAACATCTCCAGAAGATTCTCAAGCTCAGCGAAGTGACCTCGCTCCACCATACGGTCCGCTTCATCCACAACCAGACATCTTTAGACGCCGACAACAACATAAACATCTTCAAACCAGAAATATTTTCACCTTTCATATATTTTCATTTAAATATTTTGTGCACACAGAGACATATATACAGTATATCTTATTTAGAAGTCCATTTGCAAGAATCTGTTGTTATCCGAAATCACCTCATTATTTGGTAACAAGAACTGCACTCCCTATTTTCAAATATATCTTCCTCAAAAGTACTTAGAATAGTTAAGGAACCGGAAGGAGGAATCAGAACCAGTTTTTTGATCATCAGATGCATGTCTGTATGATCACTGCAGGTTAAATGCATCACATGATCACAGTAACGTTACCGGAGCTGTCGCAGGTTCTGCAGATGCGGGTGTTCCTCTTTTATCATCTCCCACAGGCGTCCTGGTGTTGCTATGACGATCTCCGGTCTCCGCAGCAACATCCTCTTCTGTTTCTGAGGCGCCATCCCACCAACAACAATGGCCGTTTTAATACCTGATTTAAAATATACCTTACAATCAAAACTCAGAGATAATTTAATTACAACATTAGAGATTATGAATTAAAAATAGATATATCAGATTAGAATATAAACTGACCTGTGAACTGAGCGACAGCATCAATGTGATGTTTGACCTGAACGGCAAGTTCTCTGGTCGGGGTGAGAACGAGGCCGAGCAATGGCGTTTCCTTGCGTTTAACATCCTTCACTCCATCATCATCATCATCATCATCACACTCATCTTCATCTGGAACATGCGATCGCTCAGTCTCGCCGCTCTCCTCCTGCACGACCTCAGTGTTAGTGTGCGTCACACGACTCGTCTGATCGCAGGTGTCTGTTTGCTCGATGGCTGCGGGCAGGTAATCGCTCTCCACATGTGCGCCGCAATCATCCTTCCTCTCACACTTTTCCCTCCATTCCAGAATCATGTGGATCATCGGAATCCCAAAACATAAAGTCTTTCCACTTCCTGCAAGAGTACAAAACATCAGAATATAGTGATGCATCTCACTATCAACAACCTGGTTGTGTAAAACACGGAAATATCAGGGAATTCTAACACTGTTTGCCAGGCCTAACAAAGTCATAAAATAAATAACAAGTTTCTATTTGTGCTTTACAAAATGATGTCATTGGCTGAATACATTGCACTTGTGTTTATTTTTACAGTCTTATTCAATTTCGTCATTATTTTTGTCTTCTGACGAAAATGTTCTTAATTTTTCATAATGTCATGTTCATTAATTTTGGTCAGTTTTACTCTGAATAAAACACCATTTAATATTACACTGCTCTCATGTGGAGTAAAACTTGCTAACAATGGTTCACAAACTGGTCTGAATGGTTCATTAATGAAATGAATGTTTTGAGATCAATGAGAAGGTCGTGAATGTGAATTGAATCATCTCTCACCGGTCTCTGCCGCTCCCAGAACGTCCAGATGATCTCTGATGGCCGGCGGCAGCGCGAGCGCTTGAATCGGAGTCGGTGCAGAAAAGCCGAGTTTACTGAGAGCTTTTAAAACATCTGCAGGAACAAACAGATCTTTCCATGCAGACACATCTGCGCTCTGCTGCCCTGCATCTGCAACAGCTGCAGTCGTCCAGTTCTTCGTCTTCTTCCTGGACGGAGCGACCACTTCAGCAGCTTCTTTAGAGCTCTTTTTCTTCTTCCTGCGCTTCTTCTTGTCTTTCTTCTGTGATGTTTGTGGTGGTGTTTCAGGTGTCTGATCAGCAGGAGCCTCCAGTAACATCTCATCATCTTCTGCTATGGTCTGATCAGCAGTGGACACATTAGGAGAGGTTTCATCTTTCTTGAGTTTCTTCTTTCTCTCATGATGTTCTGTGGCTTTCCTCTTCTTTCTGTCCTTCACACTCTCGTCTTCAGTGATGGTCTTCTCGGGCTCCACGAGGGAATAATCAGTGAGTTCTTCAAAACACACGAGACCCTCCAGACCGCCATCATCAGAGAACAGACTGGGATCCACATTCACCGCCTTCCATTTGCCCTTCACCACAATGCCTCTTTTAGAAGAAACGAACGGCTTCTTTCCATGTGACTTTTTAATCTTCATCTTCTCCTGAATGAGATGATGATGACAAGAAATGAGTGTCATTAAACAAACTGTGCAGTGAAACTACTTGCCAAAATAATACAAGTTGCTTTGTCTTTTTTTTTTTTTTTTAACCCTTCAGGTACATTTTGTTTATTGTTCTCTGTTTGTAAATGTTGTTTTATATTGCAATATAAAATAAAGCCTGTACAGTGACTGTGACTGATACTGATACTGAACGGTCACCATATTCATGTACCATGTTATCTACACGATGCAAAGTATACCACGGTATAACTATAATAATACTGTGTTAAAAACATGGTAATTGTAGCGTTCTTTCTTACTGTATCGCGAGACACTGACAAGTTGATATCGAAGTGTTGAATGCTGTCATGAGCTTTATGACCAAACATAACATCTACTACATTCATATTACTGCCCTGTTTACATGTAACATGTGCACTATTAGGAATCATTCATAGTGTAATTAAAGAGAAATCTTACGTGCAGCTCTTCCGTGTTTCATCTGTTCACGCACATGCACAGCACGAGGACGCAGCCATGATGATGATGATGATGATGATGACGACGACGATGACGTCAGAGACGAACTCCCACTCAGAGCGAGCTTCATCAACGAACGTTTCAACAATTTCACATTTAACTGACGTTTAAAATAGTTAAAGTGACGCATGTTTAAAAGAAAATTCACAATTCCTGTAAATGTTGTAATAAAACCTGTAATCATAAATGACTGTGATTGGTTCATCTTAAGTAGCGATGGGAAATGTAACAAATATCACATGGCATCACCATTTAATCAAAGCTCTGATGAATACACCGTTGAGCTGCATTGAAATCTCTGGACCTTTTTTTTGTCTTACTCAAGACATTTGTACGTTAAACAGTATAATCGTTTAAATCTGTTGATTCAATTCATTGTCCCAGGATATATAAATGGAAATATGTTTTCAGCGGGTCTCCTACTTTTGTTACATTGAGTAATTATTAATTCATTACAGTAACTGCTTTTCTCACAAAACATCTCCAAAGGTTAATTTCAAACTTTCCCATCTTAAACCATTTTAAAGAAAACCATTTCCAGAACTTTCAATCTACTTCTATCATCCCCTACTTTCCAACATACATCAAAAACTGTAGAACCTACTCTCTTTTCCCCTCTGTAGGCTACCATTTCAAATCTAATCTTTAATAAAACACAAACTTTGCATTTCTTTTCCTGACACTCTCTTTACATTCAGTATATCTTACTTTAGACTTCTGTTCGAGCGGAGCTATACATTTACAACACCTACCTGAAGTCGAATAACTGTCTAATGATTCATTTCTCCCTTTCCTTGCTCTCTCAGGAGAACTTCCTTTCTATCTAATTAAACAACATAAATCAACTTTAGGCCTATAAACTAACAGAAAAGCAAGTAAAAGTTTAAACAGAATAAAGTAGTAAAGAGACACAATGAAAATTCAAACAAATATATTTTCTTGTGTTTTGAAATAATTGATTATTAAAAGGATGTAGTGTAAAATACACTACCTTTTCATTTCTCATGTCTCTTATTTTTTATATATTCAAATATGTCAGCATCATTTAATAATAAGATTTTTCAGTTATTATTCTCTTATACTTATCAGCATTTCTTGACAAATTATTCTGATAAATAGCAGAACAAAAGAACTAAAGTTATACTTTAATGGGTTAACTATGGCAAATAGAAATAATAGTAATAGACAAAGACATTCTATCCTTCTTTGTAGCACCCACTAACCTTTTTTTTTTTAGTTCTTTGATGTCCCTGGACTCGGCACGGCCACAAGTGGCATCTCAGGCTCTGCCCCATCACGAGGCTCCGCCCGCCAGTACGTCCAACATGGCTGTTCCCTCGTCCTCCTCTCTCTGAGCTTGGGGGCATGGCACTTGCTCCCCAACCATCGCGATGGCTGATCAGGACTCTCCGACTCGGCTACATGATTCAGTTGGCCAGGCGCCCACCCAGGTTCAACGGCGTCCGCTTCACTATGGTGAAAGGCGAGAACACTGTTGCGAAGATCAGCGTCTATCGCGTCCCTCCTACGGAAGGACGTGATAGAGCCTGTTCCTCCAGCCAAGATTAGGAAGGGGTTTTACAGCCCCCTGTAAATTCCCCTAAAAAGGTGGTGGGTTGCGGCCAATTCTGTACCTGAGAGTTCTGAACCGGGCTTTGCACAGACTCCCCTTCAAGATGCAAAATCGCATTTTAACGAGTGTCCGGCATCAACATTGGTTTGCAGCGATAGACAAGAAGGATGCGTACTTCCATGTCTTGGTCCTTCCTTGACACAGACCCTTCCTTCAGTTTGCTTTTGAGGGCTGGGCATACCAGTACAAGGCCCTCCCCTTTGGTCTATCCCTTTCACCTCATGCCTTCGCGAAGGTCGCAGAGGCAGCCCATGCCCTGTTATGGGTAGTGGCATTCGCATCCTCCACTATCTCGACGACTTGTTGATACTAGCTCACTCGTGGGACCTGTTGTGTGCGCACAGGGACCTGGTGCTCAGGCACCTCAGCTGTTTGGTGCTTCGGGTCAACTGGGAAAAAAGCAAGCTCTCCCCAGTACAGAGCATCTCTTTTCTCGGTATGGAGTTAGACGTGGTCTCAATGAAGGCGCGCCTCACTGTCGAGTGCACAAGGAAGTGGTTCTTCCTGCATGCTCTCCCTTTCCCTTTCTCCTTCTCCATCTCCATCTCCCTCTCTTTCCCTTTCTCCTCCATCTCCCTCTCTTTCCCTTTCTCCTTCTCCATCTCCCTCTCTTTCCCTTTCTCCTCCATCTCCCTCTCTTTCCCTTTCTCCTTCTCCATCTCCATCTCCCTCTCTTTCCCTTTCTCCTCCATCTCCATCTCCCTCTCTTTCCCTTTCCCTTTCTCCTTCTCCATCTCCCTCTCTTTCCCTTTCTCCTCCATCTCCTTCTCTTTCCCTTTCTCCTCCATCTCCATCTCCCTCTCTTTCCCTTTCTCCTTCTCCATCTCCCTCTCTTTCCCTTTCTCCTTCATCTCTCTCTCTCTCGCGGGAGTGCTTGGGTGCGTGTGAGAGTGTTCACGTGCTTTCATCTACTGTTATTCTTTTTTCTTTCTTCTAACTAAGGGGGATTATTTAAAAGTGAGAACCTACAAAGTAAAGTGTTTTGAATATTATTTGGCGCGTCGCCGCCGGGAGGGATTGTTTGACGGAGTTGGGATGGCATCTCGGTCTGAGGGCGGAGAAGCACCAGCGCCACCGACACCATCACTCCGTCATGGCGTCAGGTGTGAGGTTGAATCGAGTGTGGCGGTGGAGTAAGTTTTAGTATCAATTGGAGAACAAGTTGGATATGAGAATATCTATTCGGCGTCAAGAATGAATAAAGCTGTGGTGGTTTTCTTAAAGGAAGAGAATTTGGTTAACCGTCTAGTATGCAGCGGGATTTCGGTAAGTGGACTCTTTGTTGCTATTTCTCCGCTGGTTAACCCAACTCGAAAAGTAATAATTTCAAACGTGCCTCCGTTCATCCCTGATGACGAAATTGAGCGTGCACTTTTATGGTATGGAAAGTTTGCTAGTACGCTAAAAACGATTCCACTCGGATGCAAAAATACGGCTCTAAAACATGTTATGTCGTTTAGGAGACAGGTGGCAATGTTTCTGAAACAACCTGAATTGGATGTGTCATTTAGAGTTTCACATGAAGGGAAAACATACATGGTATATGCTAGCACAGGCAGTTTAAAGTGAATGTGGAGATGTGGGGCATAAAAGGTCTAAGTGTCCAAATAAGGCGGGTAGTAGTGGCATTAATAATGTCACCCCGAATCCTGCTGCTGATTCAGAGGCCAATGAATCTAATCGAGAGCAAACGATTCCCAATGTAATCCCTGTTGTGATTCCTACTGTTGATTCAGAGGCAAGAAACGAATCCAATGGAGAGCAAACGATTCAAAATGAAATAAAAGAAAGTGATGGAAGTGTTGTTGTTGCATCATGTAGTAGTGTAGAACATGGAAAAAGGACTTTTGACAAGACTGTAGAACTTAAGGAAAGTCTTGGATCAGAATGTAAGGAACGTGAGGATGTTCAGATGAAAAAAGTGGTTAATATGGAGGTGAACGAGATGTTGAGTTGTCCCGAGATGGCTAGAGAGGAAGAACTAAGGGATGAGGATACCCTTTCGGATATTTCTGAGATTGGGTCTCAAAATATGGAAGAGATGTACTCTTTGGATGAGATCAATGATTTTTTGGACACAACATTTGGTAAAACAGTAGAGGTGAAATAGTTTTTCCCAGATGTGGAAAAATTTGTTTTTTCAGTGAAAGTACTGCAGCGTACAGTAAGTTATGATGCACTGAGCAAACAAAAGAGGTTTAGATTAAAGAAACTGATTACGAAATTGAGGAAAAATAAAGGGCCGTCTCCTTTTAAAAAAAGTAATGGCTAAAATGCACTGGGTGATTCTTATGATGTGTTATCTTTCTCTCTTTCTGTCTCTGTCCATTTTATATTCTAACCTTTTTATGGAGAACTTAAGAGTGGGATCTTTAAATATAAATGGAGGAAGAGATGGGGATAAATTAGTAGTGATATCTGAGTTCTTAAATATAAATAAAGTTAATATTGTGTTTTTGCAAGAGACTCACAGCAATGATGAGAATGAAATTGAGTGGAATAGATAGTGGAAAGGGAATTTGGTATTAAGTCATGGGACAAACAATAGTGCGGAAGTAGCTATTTTATTTAAAAAAAGGGTTGACTGTCAATATTTTATTTACTGAAGAAATTGAAAAAGGGAGGGTATTATTACTAAAAATACAGTATGGGGAACATGTTTTTGTTCTAGTGAATGTGTATGCTCCAAATAATGGGATGGAAAGAGTAAGAGTATTTGACAAATTAGATAAAGCACTTCAAAAATTTGATGATGACACTTGGTTAGTGTTAGGAGGGGACTGGAACTGTACTATTAACTTTTTAGTTGATAGGAATGGTGAAGAGCCACATAGTCACTCTAGTAAATTATTGTCTAATATAATGGGAAAATATGATTTAATAGATGTGTGGAAAAGAAGGAATATTGGAGTGAGACGGTATACATGGATTAAAGTTATAGAAAATATGGTTAGGGGGGTTAGACTGGACAGGTTTTATTTAAGTAAGATGGTGGAAAATAGGGTAATGAGTGCATCAATATTGCCGAATGGTTTTTCCGATCATCATTTAATAATGTTTGATTTCAATATAAAGCAAACTTCAAGACCTAGGTATTATTGGCATTTTAATGAAAAAATCCTTAAAGACACATCCTTTTGTGATAGTTTTAAGCTGTTTTGGGAGAAATGGAAAGAAAGAAAAAGCGGTTTTGAAAACCTTAGTCAATGGTGGGATGTGGGCAAGGTGCAAATTAAAGAGTTTTGTCAAAATTTTTCCACTTGTATGTTTTTGAATGTGAAAAAAACTATACAAAGCTTACAAAAGGAAATTGAGTGTTTGGAAGAGGACTTGACAAAAAATGGAAGAGCACAGGACAATGGTAAGCTTTTAAGCAAGAAAAAGAGAGAACTTGGAACTTTGTTACAAGAACAAGTGAAGGGGCACTTGTAAGATCAAGGATTTGTTCCATCAAAGACATGGGTGCCCCAACTTCATTTTTTTTTTATTTGGAAAAAAAGACAGTTCAATATAAACAGATGCATTATCTTTGTTGCCAAAATGGAAATATAACAACAAATCCAGCTGAAATGAGGAAGTTGGCGATGGACTTTTATTCTGTGTTGTATAGTTCTGAGGAATGTGATCCTGATAGTGCAAAAGACTTACTTAAAGATTTACCACAGTTGGAGCAAGGAAAAAGTCAATCTTTGGATTATAGATTATAAAATATTTTCAAAATCTATACAAACAGGCTTAAAAATGTTTTAAACTTGTTGATTCATAAAGATCAAACATATTGTGTACCAAACCGATCAATAATGGACAATTTGTTTTTTTTAAGAGATGTGATTGATTGTGGTTGTATAAATGATTCTAATTTGGGTGTCCTGTCAATAGACCAAGAAAAAGCATTTGATAGGGTGGATCATGACTATCTTTTTAAAGTGTTAAAGAGTTTTGGGATCGGTGATCAATTCATTTCTTATGTTAAATTGTTATACTCTGATGTATCAGTTTTAATTAAGGTTGGTGGAGGAATAAGTGCCCCAGTAGCAGTCACTAGAGGGATTAGGCAGGGTTGTCCTCTTTCTGGGCAATTATATAGTCTTGTAATTGAAACTCTGCTGTGTAAATTAAGGAGAGATTTGGGTGGTTTTTCAATTACAGGTGTAAAGGAAACTTTTAAGGTGTATATGTCTGCTTATGCTGATGATGTAACTGTTTGTATTTCAGGACAAAATGATGTAACAGCTTTGGAAACAAGCATTAGGCAATACGAGATGGCTTCCTCAGCTAAAGTTAACTGGGAGAAAAGCGAGGGGTTCATTATTGGCCGGTGGAGAGACACCGGACCTCCGAAACTTCCAGGAGGACTGATCTGGGGAGGGAGGGTATAAAAGTGTTAGGTGTTTTTTTAGGGAAGCAAAGTTTTAAAATTAAGAATTGGGAGGGTGTGCTGGAGAAGGTAGTAGCTCGATTGTCTAAATGGAAATGGCTATTACCACAATTATCCTACAGAGGAAGAGTTCTGGTGGCAAACAATCTGGCAGCTTCCATGCTTTGGCACAAAGTCATTGTTCTGGAACCACCAAGCGAACTGATTTGTAACATACAGAGGAAAATTGTTGATTTTTTCTGGAGTGGTGAACACTGGACTCGGGCTGCAGTGCTTTACTTACCGCTACATGAAGGAGGTCAAGGTCTGGTGGATGTAAAGAGTCAAATTGTCGCTTTCAGGCTGCAAGCAGTGCAGAAATTTCTCTATCAAGAGGATTTAGCGTGGACGGCATGTGCATTCCTGCAGACGGTTGAAAGTTTTGGACTAGACAAACACCTGTTTTTATTGAAAATGGACAGGTTGAGACGGGACAATCTCTCTTCTTTTTATAAATCAATGTTGCAAGCTTGGAATAAGGTTTTGAAAGTGGAGAGAAACGTGAATGAGATTGGAGACTGGATTAAAGAGGAACCACTGTTTCATAATCCGTTGATTCAGACTCGATTTTTATCATCAGTCAGCATTCGGAGAACTCTCATAAAGAACGGAGTCACTAAACTGGGACATTTACTGGATAATGGCAGATGGAGTTCAGTGGACACTTTTAAAGAACTATCTGGTTTGTGCTCGATAAGAATTGCTTCAAAATTGAGAGATGAACGTTTTGCTGCTTTGCCGAGCAGTTACAGAAACCTTGTTGCTGGTGGAAATGTACAACAGCAGAAAGGAGGTTTTCCAAAGTTGAAAATTATTCTTGCTGTCAGTGAAGAACAAGGAGAGCTTGAAGGATCTATACTGACTTTTAAAACTCCACAGTTAGAAGAGCTTGACATTGCATCAAAAAAAGCATTGCTGTATGTTACAGTGAAAGTTATTTACATGGACTCACTCAGGCGGCAGAGTTTTTCAAAGTGGACAGAGACAATGGAGCCAGACTTCCTAGTGAGGGATAGGTGGAGAGTCCTCCCATTGAGAAGCAGACAGCTGATCTGCAGTGGAGGCTTATCCACAGGGCGATAGCTACAAACAGACACGTAGCACACCTGAATCCAGCAGTGGGGGGGATTGTAGTTTTTGTAGTGTTGAAGAAACCATAGAACATTTGTTCTTAAGATGTTTGAGGCTTGGAGGTCTTTTTAATTTGCTTGATGCTTGGTTTAAGGGTTTTGGTGAGGAGTTCTCCCATAAAGTTTTTATCGGGGGACTTAAATACAAAGTGTTCGATAGAGGAAAATTGTGTTTGTTAAATTATTTAATTGGTACAGCAAAGCTTGCAATGTGGAAAACAAGGAAAAACAAAGAGTTGGAAATTGGCTCAACAGATGTAGAAATGATGTTGAAGTGTATGGTAAAAGGAAGGATCAAAATTGAATTTTCATATTATAAGCTGATCAATAATGTTGAAAGTTTTTTAAGAATTTGGGGTATAAATGAGGTTTTATGTGTTATTGATGATGCAGATTTATTTTTTACTTTTTAATTTTAATTTTAAATGGATTGTTGCTGAGGTAAAATGATACAGGCAACAATAGTGTTGTAAATCCTGGATATAATGGAACAATAAAGATCGTTTCAATCTCTTTCCCTTTCTCCTCCATCGCCCTCTCTTTCCCTTGGCACTGACAATCATACACAAATATATTGTAGGCAGGAGAGATGAGGTCAGTTCGTCATGTCACAAAAATGTTATGGAGACCATTTACAGATTCTAAGGATATGATCAAAAGGCACACAGAGGCGTGTTATTTTAAATGTCTTTATTATTATTATTATTATTATTATTATTGGGCTTAGGAATTTGTGATTTTTAAATCACAAATTCCTTTCACAAGAGAAGCTGTATTCTCCATTGTTGGTTTGAAATAAATAAAAAAAATAAAAGCAGGGGATTGCCTAGATAAGTCATTTGATACAACAACAGATAGCTGGTTTGCATTATCTGTTACTTTAGCTTAACACATTTCAGAAGAACAAATAAACCAAAAAACAAGACAGAGGTCATTATGGACTGTCCCTAGTCGTATGTCCATTGTTCACTGGCAGGCCACACACACACACACACACACGCACACAGAGAGAGAGAGAGAGAGAGAGAGAGACAGTAATGCTAGGAGTTCAGGAGTTAAGCCTGGTTCAGGTTAAATCCTCTGTGTGTGAGGAATGAATAAATACAGCAAAAGAAAAACATTAAACTTTCTTTTATTGTCTAGTTTGATAGTCAGCCACAATTGAAAAATAACAGATATAAATCTAGGAATGAATAACAATTCATTTAAAAAGCCACAGTGAGTGTTTTCACACATACTGGTGGTATACAGTGATATGTTTGTTTTCACTCTGGTCCAAACGCCAGGGCTTCATGTTTCCATGACGACTGACCAGAAAAGACGTGATGTCATGTTTACATGACTCCCGATTGTTAAAATTAGTATCAAATTAACGATAAACTTTAACAACAGAGACACACGTATGCACTACACAGGTACGCAGTTTATTTGTCACGCTGCTGTTTTTGTTTCATGCTCTAGCAGTTAATAAACAGAACTGCATGCGTCTTGCGGAAAAACATTGTAACCGGCGATACTTCTCTCCGTTTATGACTATGGACGAGTCACCTAGGTCCTGTGCTACTCCACAGCGGCGGCGATCCGCTGGACTAAAATAGTCCGAAAATAAACACTTATTATAGGTGTACCATGGTGATTCAGGATACTGACTCCAGTACTCACCGATATGGTTTTGGAATCGGAACAACTCTAGGTAAAAGGAAAGTAGTGTGAGACACAGCTTTGGAGCAACTTAGTTGATTCACAACACTACATAACGGGTTCTCACTCTGCGTGTGTTTCGCGCTGGATGACGGTCGTGCTGAGCGGTGCAGGTACAGAGGAGAAGTAGAAAAAGAGAAGAGGATGACACCATTTGCTAAGCGGGGGTGTTTTCATTTTCATCCTTAACACATACATTTTAAACCACAAACTACGGAGTATGTTTTGGACATTAACCTTGTCAAAGACGAACAAAAATTTTAGAATAACAACATTTCTTACTCCAAGTTTTAGGGGTGCTTGGGCTAGCCTCGCCCTTGATGGTAGATCTGTTTGCTTCCTGTGAATCCTCCCACTGCCCGTTCTGATATTCTCTGACTGAGGCTCCCCTCGGAACAGACGTGCTGGCACACAGCTGGCCCCTGGGGCTGCGCAAATATGTGTTTCCCCCAGAGAGCCTACTTGCACAGATGTTGTGCAAGGTCAGGGAGGATGAGGAGCAGGTCACCCTAGTGGCTCCTTATTGGCCCACCCAGACTTGGTTCTCGGGTGGGCCATGGTGTATTACCCTGAGGAAGGACCTTCAATCTCAGCACCATCTGGCACCCTCGACCAGACCTCGGAATCTCCATATCTGGCCCTTGGATGGGAAGTAGAAGACTTAAGTGGCCTACCACCTGCAGTGGTAGATATGATCACTCAGGCCAGGGCTCCCTTGACGAGGCGCCTGTATGACCTGAAGTGGTGTCTGTACGCTAAGTGGTGTTCTTCCCAACGTGAAGACCCCCAAAGATGCGCAGTCGGATCTGTGCTTTCCTTTCTGCAGGAGAGGTTGGAGGGACGGCTGTCCCCTTCCACCTTGAAGGTGTATGTTGCCGCTATATCGGCACATCACGATGCAGTAGACGGTAAGAATTTGGGGAAGCACAACTTGATTGTCAGGTTCCTGAGAGGTGTATGTTAAACCCCCTCCAGGCAGTGCCTTGTTCCCCCATGGGACCTCTCCGTGGTCCTTTGGGGCCTACGGGGAGCTCCATTTGAGCCCCTAAAGTCTGTTGAATTAAAGGTGCTCTTCTTGAAGACTGCTCTCCTGATGGTGCTCACCTCTATCAAGAGGGTAGGGGACCAGCAGGCGTTCTCTGTCAGCGAACTGTGCCTGGGGTTTGGTCCGGGTTACTCTCACGTTATCCCGAGACTCCGACCGGGCTATGTTCCCGAGGTTCCCACGACTCTATTTGGGAATCAGGTGGTGAACCTACAAGTGCTGCCATATGAGGAGGCAGACCCAGCCTTAGCGTTGCTGTGTCCGGTGCGTGCATTGCGCATCTACTTGGTTCGCACATAGAGCTTTAGAAGCTCTGAGCAGCTCTTTATCTTCTTTGGTGGACAGCGGAAAGGAAGCACTGTCTCCAAACAGAGGATCTCCCACTGGGTCATTGACACCATGGCTATGGCATATCAAAATGCTTACATTTAGGTGGCCACCTGTTTGTGTTGCTCGTCCAGACAGCCCGCTGTGGTCTTCCATTCTTCTGCTCCTTTCCAATCCTGCCGACTACACCAATTTGTTGTGGCTTCTGCTGCCTCTGTGAAAAATCACTCTCAAAGTCTTGGGGTTTTGATGCCAGAAGATAGACTTTATTATCGGAGATAAAAATGCTGAGTTGTCTGCAGAGCAACTGCAGCTTCTGGATTTATACCCACTTATATACATATGATCTATCAAGGCGTGGCTAATACATTCCATACATGTCACTATTATTTATCATTTTGTTCTGTGACTCCAGTCTGTTGTTTTTTAAGAAGTGGAAAGGAAACCTCTGTGAAGGAGCCTCACCATATATTTTCTCTAGTGTCACAGCAGGAGACTCAGTTTACCATATGTGAGATCATTCCATTCCTACACAGGCCTCTACACAGACATACACAGTAAGCAACATGCTTGACCATCAGAAATAATTGTAGAATAAATTGGCTATATTTACATTGATTATACTTGATTACTTTATATTCAATGTTATAAAAATGTATATTCAATGTTATTATGCTTTTAAAAAGCCAACACACTAATGTTACTCTGACTTTGTTGGAGAGAGACCCTTTAAATTCTCCTAAAGGAAAAATTTGCTCTTCATCTATTCCTAGGAAGAATGGGACCTTTATTCCAAAAAGAGGTTGTTACTGTTCCATATGTGATTGCTTATTGGACTGGATTTGTTGACAGTATCCTTTGGAAAAGGTGTGGACCTTACCATTCAAGTATCTTCTAATTACCAAAGTTAAAGAGATCATTACATAGATTTTATCCAGCTAAAAGCTTTATTAAAAAATTTAAAATGACATTGACACTAAATGCTCATCAGAAACAGCTCTTCATTTATTTTAGAATTACAATGAATAATAAAATATAATCTGCATAAAGCAAAAGCTTATGTGTCATCCCTCCCGCCATCACCCCTGGAAAATCATCCCCCTTTCTTATCGCAGCTGCTAATGAATCCAGGTCAAGACAGAACAATAATGGGGAACGAGGGCATCCCTGCAAGTTGACCCTATCCAGAGTAAAGTAATCTGAAATTAATACATTTGTATGGATCACCACTACCGGGTGTCTATAAAGCAATTTAATCCATCCAATAAACATACAACCAAACCCATATATTTCCAAAACCTCAAAAAGATAATCCCATTCTACCATTTCAAAACCTTTTCGGCATCAAGTTAGATGGCAGCGACAATCTGATAATTCACCACTGACCACATTATATTGATGAAACGCCTAATATTATCAGAAGACCAACAATCCTGAATAAATCCCACCTGATCTATATGTATAGTTGATGTCATACCTTTAATTAATCAGTAAGCCAAATTTTTTTACAATATTTGAAAGTCTAGTTGTATCAGGGAATAGTAATAGTAACTCTTGGATCTTTGTCCTTTTTAAGAATCAGACTGATGCAGGCTTGTGTCATGGTTGGGGGAAGCGTTCCATTTTTTAATGATTCTGAATAAACTTCTAGCAAAAGTGGAGCCAGTTCTGTAGCATAACATCTAAAAAAACTCAGCGGCAAGTCCATCTAGCCTGGGAGCTTTTCCTGTAGGCAGGGCCTTAATTCCCTCATCAATCTCCTCCAAGGTTATCTCAGAATCTGAAGAATTGTTTTTCTCAGTCGTCAGTTTAGGAAGATCTAATGGTTCCACAAAGTTTCTAATATCTTTATCAGTAGACTAAGACGTGGAACTATAGTGATCAAGATAGAATTCTTTAAAAGCATTATTAATATCAATGGCTCTGGACAGAATATTATCCCATGGCCAACGGTAATAATATCATAAAGTCATGATTACTGATTATGAGCAAGGTAACAATATCGACAGTTTAAGGCAGTAACTTATAAGCACACAGCACAAGACACTTGTATGTAAAATTAAACAAGACTTTATTGAACTACTCTAATACACATAAACTAATCTAACGAGAACACACACACATACATTCATACAGTGGCAGGAAAAATTGAGATATTAACGGAGGATGAATGGAGTCCCAAATGTCTAGCATTAGACATTATTTCTTAGACCGCAACCTGAGAGAATCATCACACTAGCAATTCAACCTTTGTTCGTTTGCTTAATAAGATTTGCACCAGTTCAGCAAGAGTTAGGAGACTGTTGTACATGCGTTTGGTTGCTCCTGTGAGTTTGCTGGAGGGAATCTAGGTGGCTCTGATTGGCTGGCAATCAGTCGATGTTGAGTCCTCAGGGAAACCACTATGCAGTGAATGGATGGTTGGCTTTGCAGGGTGGAGCCTCGTATGCTTGTTGCTGGGTTACGCGTGGCTGCACAAGAAAGTTTTCTCCACGTCTCAATGAACTGCTGGAAGCAGGGACTTTGAGGAGTTATTCTTCGGCTAGGTTTAACGAAGGCTCAGATGGAAGAGTTTATGAATCTTGGAGTGAGCTCTTGGTGGTCGAAAAAAAAAGTAAACGAGAGCAAAAGCAAAAGCAAAAGCCAACTTGGAATGATTGTCATTTGTTTTAACCATGTCGATCTGGTCCATCCCCGCGAGTGTTTCTCCCAATCAGATGTGGGCTTGGGTGGGTCCTACGCCCTGTTCTCCTGTTCTTGCATGTAATTTGCATAATATCCACATGATCGCGTGCGCCCAAACTTTTAAGAGTTTTAGTATGCACTTTAAGAATCAACTTACATAGTGTATCTATGGTGCATCCTGCACAAGTCTACATTGCATCAAACTACTAAAAATCATTCATCCATCAAAAAGATACCAAATAACATATACTTATAATTGAGATAGAAGTTCATAAGAATAAAGCTGCTATAAAGGTTTAAATCACATAAAGAACTCCACAGGTTATATAAAACATACATGATACATACAATATATCTAAGGCAACTACTGGTGATTAATTTAGCTTGTTGGTAGCACTTTCGAGGCCGTTGTCTATTAAACAAATTAGAAGGGAATCCATGCAGTCTCTGCTGAGCTAAGAGAGAATGTCTCTGAATGTGCAGCTGTGGAGAGGAGGTGTCCCGGGGGAGCAAGGAGAATGTCACTGTCTCCGGTCTATGTTGATTTTGGGCCGTGTGACTGTCTTCACGATCTCCATTCTTGATATGCACACGTGTATTTATGCATTAAGGTCAAGAGGTGTTACCTGGCCATTTGGTCTTGCAGAGTGTTGAGTTTGTGGAATAAAGAAGGGTCTTCGTTATTGGTCAGCACTGTCATTACAAACCCTGGTCTGAAGTTAAACAGGTATGGGAGAGATGGTCACCTTCAGAAATTTGGGTGTGATGGATTTGTTTTTATGGCTCTCTAATGGCTCTGTGGGGGATCTCTCTCATCTGTGGAATGTGGTGTTCTGTTCATTTGATGTGCTTTGTTCACAGATAATCCTGTACAATACTACAGGCCATCAGACGATGTTCGGCACTTCAGTTCTGCCTCAGCACTTTTAATATTCCCTTCCAACTCCACGAGTTCTCGTGCTTTCGATTTTTTGATGAATGCGGCATACTGTATGATCAGACCCCTAAGAACCACTTTAAGTGCCTCCCAAGCCACGCCCCCAGAGGATACTGAGGACCAGTTGGTCTCCGTATAGACACTGATTTCAGCCTTTAGCATTTATTGGAATTCAGGATTTTGCAAAAGGGATGTATTAAAGCTCCAACTATATGATTTCTTGTTCTCCGTATGTGGCAACACCTCTAAACTCACCAGGGTATGATCTGATCTTGAAGATGTTTCCAGTTGAGCCATCAAAAATAGATGAAATTATGCATCAAGAACAAATCTATTCTAGAATAAAATCTTATGGATTGATTAAAAAATGTATAATCTCCAAATATCTGTAAGACCATGATTTTTACACATCCTGAGAAGCATCAATGTTGCTCTAGGGGGCTTACACACTTTTGCTTCACTATGATCAAGGACTGAATCCATCAATAGATTAAAGTCTCCTCCCAATATTATATATCATGAGGGGTGCCAGCGGATTGCAACATCCCTTCATAAAAAAGCTCTGATCAACCTTTGCCCTTGAATTTCTGCTAAAACAATAATGACTCTCCCAAATGTATCTTTAATCAGTTTGAGACATTTGAATTGTAGATGTTTACTTATCAATGTAATGACTGCCCTGCTCTTACTTAAGCCAGCACTAATGAATACATGCCCACCACATATCTTCCCAAAATGTTCAGCTTCCTACAGAGAAAGATGCATTTCATGAAGAAATACAATATCATATTTCTTATGTTTAAGAAAAGAAATAACCTTACATCTTTTTATAGGATGTCCCAACCCATTAACATTCCACGTGGACAGAGACAACACACCCATTTTAACATGAGTGTTATTCCACAAAACAAATTCCAGCCGCTAGGCAGAACTAGCACAAAAAGAAACAAAAAAGGCTTGGAGGATGTGAGAAACACACCATGAATTTCTCTCTCCATTGATTTTATGAAACACATCACTTGTTGTGGGCATGTCAATATTTTGCGGCCATCCTTAGTATCTATTCTCAATTTGGCCGGAAACATCAATGCAAAAGCGATCCTCCGTCGATGCAAGAGTTTCTTGAAGGAGTGTTACAACACAAAACAAACTCCAGCCGCTAGGTGGAACCAACACAAAAAGAAACAAAATGGCGCCCAGCTTCCTCAGACAGTCGAGTGTAAGCTCAGCGAGTCAATTCACTTGGGGGCCACATGAAAATCCTCAAATGGTTTACTCACCCCTTTGTCTCTATGAAAGAAAATGCTTGCTGCGGCCATGTCAATATTTTGTGACCATTCTTAGTATCTTTTCTCAGTTTTTCCGGAATCATCAGTGCAAAAGCGATCCTCCGTTGATGTTAGAGTTTCTTGCATTCTTTGAATCGATCACGTTTCTCTCTTATCGAGTTTGCAAAGTTCAGAAAAAAGAAAATGTTGTGACTCTTCCAAGAAAGCTTTCCTTTGCTCCTCGCCTTGCGCAACACGTGATCTTTATCGAATGATATCAGCCAGAATTGATCGGGGCCTGTCTCCCTCAGCCTATCTGTGAGCCGGAACTCTGTGAGCTCGCTCGATTTCCAGCGTATGGCCTGTTATGTCGAGTAGACTCGGGAAAGCTCATCTAGGAATTTCACCATATCTTGACCTTCTTCATGCTCAAGAATTCCAACAATTTGTATATTGTTTTGCCAGCTACTATTTTCAAGGTCTCCCAGTTTCTCTAAAATGCATTCCAAATATACTTTGGTTGGTAGCGGGTTAGAATCAGAATCAGAATCAGAAAAAGCTTTATTGCCAAGTAAGTTTTTTACGCATACAAGGAATTTGTTTTGGTGTTGTAGGTGCGTGTCACAAAATCTCTAAATATATGAAAGAAGAGTTAAAATATAAGCAATATAAATATAAATATAAATATGTCCACGCAGTATCAATTAAAAGTAAGTATAAAATAAAAGAGAGCAGAGTAGTACAGTGGAATGTAGAGTCAGAGGTGGAGTGTGGAGAGTGTCAGGGGGTACCGGGCCTTGTTGATAAGGCAAGTGGCGAATGGGAAGAAACTGTTCTTGTGGCGTGAGGGTTTTTGTCCTGATGGACCTCAGCCTTCTGCCAGAGGGGAGTGATTCAAAGAGATTGTGGCCAGGGTGGGAGAGATCAGCCACAATCTTTCCAGCACGCTTCAGGGTCCTGGAGCGGCGGCAGATTGCAGCCAATCACCTTCTCTGCAGACCGGATGACACGCTGCAGTCTGCCCTGTCCTTGGCAGTAGTAGCAGCGTACCAGATATTGATGGAGGAAGTGAGGATGGACTCGATGATGGCTGTGTAGAAGTGCACCATCATTGACTTTGGCAGGTTGAATTTCTTCAGCTGCCGAAGGAAGTACATCCTCTGTTGTGCTTTCTTGATGAGGGCCCTGATGTTCAGCTCCCACTTGAGGTCCTGGGAGATGATAGTTCCCAGGAAGAGGAAAGACTCCACAGTGTCAATTGTGGAGTCGCAGAGGGTGATGGGGGCAGGTGCAGGTGAGGCTGAGTTCTTCCTGATGTCCACAACCAGCTCCAATGTCTTTAGAGCGTTGAGCTCAAGGTTGTTTTGGTTGCACCAGGTCACCATGTGGTCAACCTCCCACCTGTAGGCGGACTCGTCACCATCAGAGATGAGTCCGATGAGGGAGGTGTCGTCCGCAAACTTCAGAAGCTTGACGGACTGGTGACTAGAGGTGCAACTGTTAGTGTACAGGGAGAAGAGCAGAGGAGAAAGGCATCCAGTGCTAATGGTCTGTGAGTCAGAGATGTGTTTACCCAGCCTCACATGCTGCTTCCTGTCAGACAGGAAGTCAGTGATCCACCTGCAGGTGGAGTCAGGCACACTTAGCTGGGAGAGCTTCTCCTGGAGCAGAGCCGGGATGATGGTGTTAGCAACTAATTTCCTCTCTGATGACTGCATAATCGATCCGTCTCTCAACTTCCCCGATTCTTGTAAGCCACTCAGAGAATTTTGTTTCCATTGCAGTAATCGATCAATGTATTATTTGGATTTGGATAAAAGTGTTGGCCAAATGCAGAAATGTAAATGCAAATGTATTACAGCAAGGTCCTCCAAGTCAGCAACAACTTTCGTTAGCATCACAGAAATGCTCAACAGTTCATGCTGAATTTCTCCCGCCGCACCATCCAAACCGTGTCCCAGGTCTGCGGCCCTGTCATGGGTATCAGTTTGAACATGTAAGTGTCTTTTAATATCTCCAGAGCCAGAGGGTTTTTAATTCTTTGCCATGTTGACTTCAAAGAACAGATATGTAGCACGGTGTATCGAATTCCACCGGTTCATGACATACAAATAATTAAAAACTAGAAAATTGCCCAGTTTACACGTCAAACTCTGTCACCGGTGATCAGTGCTGCATAGCCTCTTCACTACACTAAAATCTGAAATTATGAAGACCTTTGAGCACCTAGTCAAATTCAATCCAAATAAAAAATACAATTATAAAAACACTTACTGAAAGATTATATCAGCACTTTATGACAACAATCAACAAAAATGACACTGTGTTCTTCCACATGTGTACTCGTAACAGAGATTAAAGACTCCGATGATTTTTATTTCAAAAGTGTTTCATTATGTTTTATGTCTTATTTATCACTTAATGTCATTTTGCTGCTATTTTAGTTTGACACACTGAAGCAAATGTTATAGTATATTATTTCATTTTTTAGTCCATAAGCTAGTACGTGAATAAAGGTGCTTTTCGCAATGCAAGCTTGATTTTGTGCATTGGTGCGATCCACAATGTGTCAAGATCACAATTCATAATGCAACAGAGTGAAACAGTCTGGTTTCAGAAGTTAAAGCCCCATTCCTTTTCTCCATATGTGAATTGATTATTAACAATAACTTATAAACCTTGAAAGACAGACGTACCGTGAGCTCTGATGTTGATACTTGATGTTATATGCTTCTGTTGAAGACATCAGTCCATGTTATTTCAACTACATTTTTTAAAAATCGTGTTGTATATCGGAATTCCTGTTGAAGAACTACACTACCCATAATCCTGAAGAGAAAGATCCACCAATCAGAGAATCACATCTAAAGAGCTCCGCCCACTCCCATGATGCACTGTGAATGACGCTCACAAAACTGCTGATATATTTGCATATTTTGTGATATACATTAAATCTATTGTTTTTATTTTTCTAATCAAGTTTAAATCATTAGTTTTATATATTTCGCAATGCTTCATGGGATTGTAGTTCATTCATCTTTGTGTTTTTGTCTGATTGTCAAATGAAAGTTTGTGATGTTGGGATTGGGATGCTGGTTGGTTTGGTTCATGGTGCACAACTCTTTAATAAAGGATTCTATGAAATCACTATGGAAATAAATAAATGGGAAAATCCTTCCGGAACAAGTATTTGTATAGAATTGGTGGGTGTTGCACTCTATACAAATACATTTTGTTTTCTCAGCGTTGCCAAAGGGGGCACCAGAGCAGACATAAGCGTCAACTATCTTCTTCTATGGTCAGTTTTCTGTTTCGGATCATCTACTTTCATGGTGGAGCAACAGTTTGAAGAGAATCTTGCTAAGAATGTTATAGCTGTTTATAGCACCAATCTTTCTAACTGTTGTCAAATTGGTACTGAGGTTTAATATTAACACAGAAATGCAAAACCACATGTAACTCTGGTGAACAGACCCGTGTGCTTGAGGTGTGTTAGACAAAAAGTCACATCTACATCTGCGTACATGCATAAAGTATGTTTTAATGAGGTTCATTTGAAAAGATCCTCCAATCAATGTAGTTTGTGTCAGTTCTGTGTGGGGTCGATCACTCTGCCCATAAACATCAGACTGTGAGTGGCTTCATGATACAGGAAGAAGAAGAATGGTCGGTCCACGATGAATGTTGCTGGAAGAGAATAAGCTGTAATTCCCATCGATGTCGCCGCAGCCGCAGTCGTGCCTTTCTCATCCACCTCAATAACAGCTTTATGCAGCACCTGCACAACAACAAACACATCAGCTGCGTTGATTATATCCATATAGTACAAGAGCATGAGTGTGTACTCACCTGTGAGACCTTCAGCCCCGCGTCTTTACTCAAACCCGTGAGATCTGCTGAATCTTCAAAAACACTCTTGATGCCCAAATGAGGCAAAATGTCATGCAAAACATAAGACTGCTCCATCTTGAACTTGGGCAGATGAACCTCCAGTTTGCTGCGTGTGTTAGTGAGAAAGAGAGTTCACGTGAATCAATAAAGTTAGAGATACTTGTACACATAATTCACACTTAGAAATGTCCTTGAATGCAATTGCATTAGATCAAATGTGATCTGTGGGTCTCAAATCCTGCTGGATCTTTTCTCAGAAATAACATGTCTTTTCTGAGTGATTTCTGAGACTCGATGACTTTGAAGAAACTGTACTGTGTTGTGCTGATTTTTAGTAGATGCATGAAATTCACTCACCTATCAAACTTCTTTTTGTCAAATATTTTGCTTGGAAAGTGTGTGTGTTGTGCATAGACATTCTGATCTGACTCACATTTTTCTCATGTTTTTGATCCATTTGAAGAATCGTTGTGCATTGATTTCATCATCTATGATGGTATAATCCACATTTTCATCAGGCAGTAGTATCAACATGGCGACTCCATCACGATACGACAGCCGCAGCACTCGTGCTCTGATCTCGCTGTCTTCAGTCGTGTAGAATTTATCCTCCTTCAACATCTTCGCAACCTGAACAATGTTGTACTTGTCTATAAAAAAGCGACTTGTTTTTGTGTTGTTTGGGTCAAAGGGATGTTCCCAGCCACCTAAAAACATAACAAACACTATTTGCTCTGATTTACAGCATTTTGTATGTGTCAGTGTGAGACCAGAATTAGTTTTCAGATTTGTATACGTTTTGTCAATTAATGTCAGTTATCCTTTTTTATCTACCCACATGTCTTTCCAAACCCATGTGCAGTTATTTCTTCCATGAAACAAAAGAATAGAAATATTGAAGAATCATCATGTAGCTCATACAGAGTCCAGAGCTGTCACAAAGACACTTATTTCATGAATAACTTTCAGGGACTTTATGTGCCGCTCACCTCTCTAGTAATTTGGCTCATAGACTTAATAATGATATTAATTGACTAAATGGGGCCCAGGTCAGGAAGCAGACAAACTGGTTAATCCGAACGTCTGCTAGCTGCCATGAGACGTCACACAGGTCACATAAACTACAACACATAGAGACTGTATCACCTAGATATCTCATAGAGACTGTGTCTGTTCCCCGAACTACCAAACACAATACCCTCACTAAATCATTTAGAAAAAATTTGATTAAGGTCAAACTTGAACAAAACAAACAAATTAAAAATAAACATCATATAAAAATAGGGCTACTAAACATTAGATCTCTTGCTACCAAAGCACTAATTGTCAATGAAATGATTACAGATCACAGATTGGATGCGCTCTGTTTGACTGAAACCTGGCTTAAACTGGATGAATATATTAGTTTAAATGAATCTACTCCCCCAGGTTATTGTTATAAACATGAACCTCGTCTGAAGGGTCGAGGAGGAGGTGTTGCTACAATTTACAGTGAAGTTTTTGGTGTTACTCAGAGGACAGGATATAAATGTAAGTCTTTTGAACTAATAATGCTTAATGTGACACCGTCAAATACAAATATAAATAAAAATCTCTGTCGTCCTTTACCCTTGCTACAGTGTATAGATCACCCGGGCCTTATTCAGATTTCCTTAGTGAATTTGCAAATTTTTTATCAGATCTTGTAGTTACTGTAGATAGAGCCTTAATTGTTGGTGACTTCAACATTCACATAGATAATGAAAACGATACATTGGGATTAGCATTTATCGATATTCTCAACTCTCTTGGAGTCAGACAAAATGTAACAGGACCAACTCATCACCATAATCATACACTAGATTTAATTCTTTCATATGGAGTTGATGTTGATAATATAGAAATTCTGCAGCAGAGCGATGACATCTCGGATCATTACCTCGTCTCTTGCATGCTGCAATCAGCTAATGTTACTCAATCTACACCACGCTATCGTTCAGGTAGACCACTAAAGATGACTTCACTAATACTCTTCCAGATCTATCTCATATACTCAATAAACCCCAAAGCCCAGAAGAACTTGATGAAATAACAAAAAATTTAAATGCAGTCTTCTCTAGCACCCTTGATGTTGTCGCCCCACTTCGATTAAAGAAAATTAAAGAAATAAGCCCTGCACCATGGTACAATGATCACACTCATGCTCTCAAGAGAGCAGCTCGGAAAATGGAGTGCATGTGGAAAAATACAAAATTAGAAGTATTTCAGGGTGCATGGAAGGATAGTGTCTGTAGCTACAAACACGCACTCAAAGCTGCCAGGTCAGCATATTTTAGTAAACTCATAGAAAATAACACAACAATCCTAGATGTTTATTCAGTACTGTGGCTAAATTGGTAAGGAATAAAGCCTCAACCGAACCAGATATTACGTCACAGCTCAAGAGTAATGACTTCATGAATTTCTTTACTGATAAAATTGAAATAATCAGAAATAAAATTGGAATTATGCAATCATCCGTCATAGCACCTCAGAAAACAGTGTCGAATAATTTCCCTCATGTGCAACTTCAATCCTTCGCTATCATAGGTCATGAAGAGCTAACAAAACTTATCGAAACATCAAAAGCCACAACTTGTTTGTTAGATCCTATACCAACTAAGCTCTTAAAAGAGGTATCTCCTGTAATATCAGAACCTCTTCTTAATATCATTAACTCCTCGCTATGCTTAGGACATGTCCCAAGAAACTTTAAAATGGCAATTATCAAACCGCTAATTAAGAAGCCACAACTTGATCCTGGAGAACTGGCTAATTATAGACCGATTTCAAATCTCCCGTTTATGTCAAAAATACTAGAAAAGGTAGTATCCTCCCAAATATGTTCATTTCTACAGAGAAATAGTATATATGAAGAATTTCAATCAGGATTTAGGCCTCATCACAGTACAGAGACTGCACTTATCAGAGTTACAAATGACTTACTCTTATCATCTGATCGCGGCTGCATTTCTCTTCTAGTGCTTTTAGATCTTAGTGCTGCATTCGACACGATAGATCACAACATTCTCTTGAATAGGCTGGAGAATTATGTTGGAATTTGTGGAGTGGCATTAGCATGGTTTAGGTCATATTTAGCAGACTGCTACCACTTTGTCTATGTAAATGAGGAATTGTCAAACCAAATAAAAGTAAAGTATGGAGTGCCACAGGGATCAGTTTTAGGGCCTCTGCTTTTCTCCATGTATATGCTTCCCCTGGGAGATATTATCAGGAATCGTGGAATACGTTTCCACTGCTATGCTGACGATACACAACTTTATATTTCTTCAAAACCTGATGAGATTTCACAATTCTCAAAATTAGCAGAGTGTATCAATGAAATAAAAGATTGGATGGCCAGAAATGTCCTTCTACTCAATTCTGACAAAACAGAGGTTGTAATTATTGGACCAAAAAAACTCTAAAAATAAGCCACTAAAATATAATTTGACTCTAGGTGGATGTACTGTTACATCATCTTCAACAGCAAAGAACTTAGGTGTTATATTTGATACCAATCTGTCCTTTGAAAATCAAATTACAAATGTTTGTAGAACAGCATTCTTCCACCTAAGAAATATTGCTAAATTAAGGCATATGCTGTCGGTTGCTGATGCCGAAAAACTAATTCATGCGTTCATGACCTCAAGACTAGATTATTGTAATGCATTACTGGGAGGATGTCCAGCAAGATCAATAAATTAACTTCAATTGGTTCAAAATGCAACAGCCAGAGTGCTGACGAGAACCAAGAAATATGATCATATTAGCCCCATTTTATCATTGTTACATTGGCTACCTGTTAAATTCCGTACTGATTTTAAAATTCTGTTAACTACGTACAAAGCTTTGAATGGTCTAGCTCCGCAGTACTTAAGTGATCTTCTAACACGCTATATTCCATCACGTTCATTAAGATCGCAAAATTCTGGCCTATTAATAGATCCTAGAATATCAAAATCCACTAAAGGAGGAAGATCCTTTTCATATTTGGCTCCTAAACTATGGAATAGTCTCCCAAACACTGTTCGAGATGCAGACACACTCTCTCAGTTTAAGTCTAGACTAAAGACTCATCTATTTAGCCAGGCATACACCTAATTTATCCCACAATTAGGCTGCTTTAGTTGGGTCTGCCGGAACCAGAAACCAGAAACATTGATCATGATTTATAACTCTGCAATAAATTGAATGGCATCTACGCTTACATCTTTTTATTTGTTTCCCTGTCTCAACCTCGGGACTCCAATCCTGAGGTCACCAGAACCGGCTGGATCCAGCACCATTCCTGCTTCATATTGGACTCCACTGCTACATGTCACAGAATGATGATGACTAAATGCAGCCGGTGCCAGCCAAACATCACTTCAATCTATTATGACGGACTTCAAAGGATGAAATTATGCCAACTCCAACCTGCATCACCTCTGTCTATTGATGGACTACAATCCTGAAATGAAATGCTTAGACTAACAATTGCCAACAAAAGCCTTCATCAGCCAATTATCAAGGACAATTGCATCAATGTGAACTTCTGCAATTAATCAAGATGGACTTCAAAGACTTTGGTCATTAATCTTACAGTTCAAACACAATCTATGTTTAATCACTGACCCTTATCACTTAGTTTAATAATTTTAAACCATGATTTTAACTATACACAAGTAATATTTACATTATATTCATGATGTTAGCCCGAGGGGAACTGGCCCCCACAGTAAGTCTGGTTTCTCCCAAGGTTATTTTTCTCCATTAATCTACATCTTATGGAGTTTTGTGTTCCTTGCCACAGTCGCCTACAGCTTGCTCACTGGGGTTATTAATACAATTATCATTTAATTATTTATAAACACTATTAAAATTCGTATTTTATCTAAATTACACAATGATGATTAATCGACTTTATAGACATTACAGTTCTTATCGTCTGTTAATGCTGATATTCTGTAAAGCTGCTTTGAAACGATGCGTGTTGTGAAAGGCGCTATACAAATAAAATTGACTTGACTTAATAAAAACTAAAATTATTTTGATAGCTGAAATGAAAATAAAAACTGAACTGAAACTAGAAAACGCTGAGAAAATGAAAACTAAACTAAAACAAAGTGTGACCACTTGTGAAAACGAAACAAAACTGAAATGACAAATTAGTAAAATATTCATAAAAACTGAAGCAAAATTCCAAAACTAAAATAAGCCTTGATAATGTGCTATCCAATTATTCTACTTCTGAAGTGCAAGACATACTCCAGAAGGAAGTACATTTATCAGATGGGTAATTAGATATAGAATTATTGAGTTGATTTCACAAAATTGGAAAAGTCAACGTACTGTAGCAACAGTGTTTTCTTGAATATTTCTTACAGTATAGGATTTAATGCCAAATACAACACATACAGTTTGATGGATGATGCGAGCAATAAAATGGTCTACTTTGAGTTGGTGCAAGTAAGCGTGCATGGGGATAATATAACAATGTTATGGGAATGCATAATTGAAATGCTCTTTTCACAATTAAAATAGTAGTTCATAACATAATAGTTTATTCTACATATTGTAGCATGTTAGTGAAGAGGAAGTTGGTATAACCCAATGGATAGAATGCTAATTTGTTATTGAGCCAGTCCCAGGACAAGCGCTTCAGAAATGTGAAACGTGATTGAGCTTTGTTTGTAATAATAATAATAAAATAATCAACTTCTCAAAGCACTTTACATAGAAAGGAAAAATACAAATATTAAAATACAGAGCTGCATTGTAATATATTGTTTTGTTTTACAGGATACAGAAGCATCAAGCTCTGTTGCCATGGAGCCCATAGGTTTCAAGAGAGGTCTAAATAGGATAAATATCCTTTGATGATTTGTGTCGACGACTGGTCTGCGACGATAAGTCATGGATCTCACGATGAAAGGTCTGGTTGTGTGCGCACTCCTGCGACAGGCTGAAATAAGTCCCAGACGCTATGACTGTTTTCAAACTGAGGTCCAGACGAGTGAAAATGAGCCACAGTCTTGACTTCCCTTCATTCGCTCAAAAGTCAGATGCGCTCCGCTATGAAGATTAAATGACCTCAGCAAATACAGATCTCTATGCTGAATGCAAATAATCAGTGTTTAGTCTGTGAATAAAACAACATGCCTGTTGCATTCTATTCATTCATTAGCGTTACTGACTCTCTATCTGTGGATATTTCTGATATTTGAACCCTCTATACTGCGCATTAATTATCTGTTTCAATGAATGTTTTTAATACAAGTGTTAGAATAAATAATGTTATGAATATTAAAACTGGTTGCATAAAGTACTTTGTAATGGCACAATATATCTCTATGCCTGATGTTTTCATCTGTTTGTGTTATTATAATGTGATGGTTGAGACGCAGTAATTTGACACAATAAATATAGATTCAATTGTGTGTTAAACTTTACAATAAGGTTCCATTCGTTAATATGCATTAATGTATTATTAGGAATCATGATCAAACAATTAATGGTATATATATATTTTATACAGTATTTATGAATCTTTGTCAATATTAGTTAATAAAATAGAAAATGTTCATTGTTAGTTCATAGTGCATTAACTAATGTTAACATATATAACTTTAGATTTTTTAAATCTATATGTTGAAATTAACATGAACTAAGATTAATAAATGCTGTAAATGTTTAGTTCATTATTAATTCATGTTAACAAATAACTTATTGTAAAGTGTTATCAATTGTGTTATTGTATCATTACTTTTATTTATGAATATTGTGGTATGAAATTACAGATTATATGAATAAAAACAAATGAATCCTCAACTGTAGGGGTTTTTTCACAGTAATGCTTTACTCATATCAGCTTTGACTAGGGGAAAATATCTGAATTTACAAAAATCAGTCCTGTGTTTAGTGTTCTCAGTGATGATTCATCGCCCTGCGTATGGCACTAAAACCTCAACTCAGTAACGGAGCAACTGTCCCACGTCGCCGACTTCGTGTGATAGTTTGTTCTCTTGTGTTGCTGTATTTCTCACTTGTAAATCACTGTTCAATCACTGGATGTAAATACTTTGCACACAGAGGAAGCCTTACACAACGGTATAGCAGTGCTCAGCCATTCTGCAAGCTTCAGATCATCTGTATTTACACTTTTGGTGTACATTTTTTTATACTTTTTGTTGTGATAAATCACTTTATTTTAGAAAGAATAGTAGTTTGCAACAACTCTTGACACTCTCCTGTTAGCTGGATACGATATCTGAAGATTGTCCCCCCCCTGAGATTTCAACAGAAATACGTAGGCTATGTTCCGTGCATAGAGTCCATTGGCATAGTGATCAACCCTGTTCCACTGTGAAGATACATGCAGGTTATAAAACCTGGCAAAGGTGTTAGAGGAAGCCCAACCTGCAGCCAGACATATGACTTCTAGAGACATGGCCTTTGCCCATGCCCATGTGGAGGCCATAGTCCTGGTGAAATTAGTCTTAACAGCCACGGGACACTTTATGCCTTGAAAATTATCAAGTGAGTGCAAAGGCATCAATGAACCAGTGAGACATTTTTGGATTGGAGACAGCCAAACCATGAGAACAGCCACCAAAGCAGACAAACCGTTGTTTGAACACCCTGAATTGACTTGTTCGGTCTATGTACAGGTGTAGAGCATGTGCAGTCTCTAAGCCTCATCAGACTCAATAGGAGGAGGAGAGAACGCTTTATGGGTAACAACTTGAGCCCTAAAGCCCTGTTCACACCACTGGTGACATCGCAAAACAATGTGACACAATCCCATTTATTTTCAATGAGAGCACAGTGACTTCCAGCAACACGAGCTGCCACGGCCATTGGTGCTGTGGCAAGCGACAAGACAAGTTGAGAACATTTTGCAAGCGACTACCAATAAGAGTAAAGACAGTGGAGCTCCCGTTACCCAACTGCTGTGAGTGAAGATACACTGGAGACAGACGCAGGTGAGACAGAGAAGTTTTCTTTGAGCGAATTCACTGTTCTATATCAATTGTCTGTAACCACATACATGAAAATGGGCTAATAAAATGATGTGTGAAATACCGTGGCGGCATTCTGAGTTTGATTCATATACTGATAAAACGCTCATCTTGTTTAATGATATGGTGCATTCACATTTACATTTATGCATTTTGCAGACGCTTTTATCCAAAGCGACTTACAGTGCAATTATTACAGGGACAATCCCCCCGGAGCAACCTGGAATTAAGTGTCTTGCTCATGGACACAATGGTGTTGGCTGGGTTAGAACCTGTGACCTTCTGATTACCAGTTCATTGCTTTAGCCACTACGCCACCACCACTCCATTAAGCACTGGTGCAGATGGAACTGAATCCTGGTGAAATTAGAATGATATCTTAGTTTTATCGGCAGTATCATCTGTAATCAGCATTTCAAAAGCTACTATGGCCAGTTGTGCAATGTACCATTAACATTAGAGCAACAGAAGTAGGAACGCCCACTAGCGACACAGATCGCAGAGTCTAGCGGCAATGCGGTGTGAATGGGGCATCAAGGTTTTTGCCAGCACCTTGGGCACATTTCCTCATAAAAGAGGAAAATTCTGATGGTGGGTGCTGGGAACTGGTTCATTTGCCTGCAATGATGCAAGCATAGGGCAGAGCGCCAAGTGCCACCAGTCAGTCTAATTGGCATGATGGTATAGGGTTTCAAAGTCACGGCCCCTAGGAGGAGCTCCCACAGCGTCAAAGTGACCAACTTGGTGTTCACTGAGGTCTCTAACTTTTTTTCCCCCTTAACTGAAATAATGTCTTTAAACATTCATTCGGATTTAGGCAATATTGAGGTGAAAAAATGTCATTTACTTTCTCAGCCCTTTTGACAGCCCTACTATGAACTGTTGTTGTCTGGAAAAGATCAGTTTTTTCTGACGCTGTTCGACTCACCCTGATAGAAGATGGTGTTGATCAGCATCATCTGTGTCAGCGGCTTGATACTCTTCACCATCTCGTTCACTTTATGACCTGTTTTTTTGCTCACGTATTCATTGATGAACTGCCGGCTGGTCTCAGTCTTCCCAAAATCCACATTATTGACCTCAGCGCCAAAGAACTTCTTGATCTGATCACTGAAAAGAGTCTCGACCTGAAACTGCTCATCTATAAAGAGCGCCGTGCTCTGCTCCATCTGCAGCGTCCTATCGAGAGACAGATTCTTCTGCAGCTGCTCAAAGAGTCGCGGAATCACTTGAACATCTCGAGAATCGTCCAGAGATTCAAGATTCAGTCCCTTCACGATCTGAGCGCGGGTCGAGCCCTGAGCAGCCAATAAGAGTGTGGCGAAAGACGTGGAGATGCTGAGCGGCGACAAGAACACGTTCCTGTCGTGATAACTGGATATCTTGCGATAGAGATTCATGGCAAAGTCGATATTTTTGAAGGCCAGATCGGTGACGTTAGGAGTTTTGACTTCTTGAGTTTTGAAGGTGCTCAGAAAACCCGATGAATAAATGATGATGAAAAGTGCTCGGAACTCCATTTTAGGAATGAAATGTGTTTCACCTGGAAAACAAAATAAAGCTAAACTAACGTAACTGCTGATAGTGAGTATGAATTGTTAATGCTTGGGATAAAAATGATTTCAGTTGAAACTTTGCTTCACATTGACATTGCTCAAAATAATAAAAAATATAAATGAACAAGTGTTACTGTTAACCCTACATGACTGATGGCTTTATTTAAAACATCAGATTTAGATCAGTCTCAAACTCTCTTTACTGAAGAAATCTATTACAAAATACTAAAACCACAAAATATTCTGGAAAACCCACAAACACATCAAATAAACATCTGATAACAGTAAATATGCAGTAAAAGTAACTCTCGCCTTTACTCACACACTCAGTGACGATGGAGATTCTTCTGCTGACCGTTTGTGTCTCTGTTTGGAGAGACAAAGTTCAAGTTCTTTGCAGATTATTTATTAACAATCAAATCATTTCCACACAAGCACATCAACCGTTCATTCTGTTTATCTGGGTTTCAGTTTTCAAGACTTTTTTGTCAATTAATAATCAGGAGTGTAAAGTTCTTGAGTAACTGTCCTTCAACACTTTACTTAAATATTATTATATTTCTCAATTATATTTAATAGGGAAAAAACATACTTCTTTCATTTTTTTTTCATCCATTTAATACTTTGCGCATTTTCAACCTGTCCCTCTCCCTGTCTGTAGTCCCCACATGCTTCAAAACATCAACCATTGTGCCTGTACCAAAGCAAGCCAAAATCACTTGCTTAAATGACTGGCGCCCTGTTGCTCTGACACCCATCATCAGCAAATGCTTCGAGAGGTTAATCAGAGATCACATCTGCTCTGTTCTGCCCACCTCTTTGGACCCATTGCAGTTTGCCTACCGCAACAACCGCTCCACTGATGATGCCATTGCATCTACACTACACACTGCTCTCTCTCACCTGGAAAATATGTGAGAATGCTGTTTGTAGACTACAGCTCCACATTCAACACCATAGTGCCCTCCAAGCTTGATGAGAAACTCCGGGCTCTGGGCTTAAACAGCTCACTGTGCAGCTGGATCCTGGACTTCCTGTCAGGCAGACATCAGGTGGTTAGAATGGGCAGCAACATCTCCTCATCACTGACCCTCAACACTGGAGCCCCGCAGGGCTGTGTTCTCAGCCCACTCCTGTATTCTCTGTACACACATGACTGTGTGGCAACACATAGCTCCAATACCATCAAATCAAATCAAATCACTTTTATTGCAATCAATATCGCCATTAAGTTTGCTGGCGATACGACGGTGGTAGGTCTGATCACTGACAATGATGAAAGAGTCTACAGAGAGGAGGTGCACACTCTGACACGCTGGTGTCAGGAGCACAACCTCTCCCTCAACGTCAGTAAGACAAAGGAGCTTGTTGTGGACTTCAGGAAGAAAGACAGAGAACACAGCCCCATCACCATTAATGGAGCACCGGTGGAGAGAGTCAGCAGCTTCAAGTTCCTCGGTGTCCACATCACTGAGGAACTCACATGGTCCATCCACACTGAGGCCGTTGTGAAGAAGGCTCACCAGCGCCTCTTCTTCCTGAGACGGCAGAGGAAGTTTGGAATGAACCAGCACATCCTCATACGGTTCTACACCAGTGCTGTAGAGAGCATCCTGACTGGCTGCATCACCGCCTGGTACGGCAATAGCACCGCCCACAACCGCAAAGGGAGGTGTGAACTGACAGCTGAATATCAACACAACACTTCATATTTATTTACACTGATTACATGATGGTGGGGGTTGGGGGTATTTATTACTGCTATGATGCTCAGAACTGCACCCAAGACTTTCACCCACTGTTGCACTCGTGTATATAGTTGAGTGACAATAAATTGATTTGATTTGAAATGAGTTTTTGGAGGGCTCTCAGGGTTGGGCATGGAGAGAGTAGTATAGTTTTAATTAAGTATGATTATTATATATATATATATATATATATATATATATATATATATATATATATATATATATATATTATTACTTTGTATTGTTTGTGTGTTTGTTTGCTTTTTTCCTCTGTGACCACGGGGATGCTAGTTGGGGGTCCGTTGGGGATTTGGAGGGGAGGGTGGTTGTGGGGTTTAAATGTTTATTTTATATATATATATTTACAATTATATTTTTTATTTTCTTTATTATTGTAAGAATTAATAAAAAAAATTTAATTACTGTGGCAGCGGGGGCGTGGTCGAGTATTCGCCCTGAGAGAGAACGCTTACTGCTTGTTTCTCTCTCTCCGGACGAATGCCTTGACCACGCCCCCGCTGCCACAATTACAAAACACATTTTTTGACCTTAATTAAACCAGTTCATTTAGATGTTACCACATTAAGCATATTTTTTTATATATTTTTTTTTTCAGTGTACCGTAGTGAGATTGTATTTTTGAAGCATCACATGTATCCTGGAGCAGAACACCATGATGATGTTATCATTTAATAACATGATAAATCTGATATTATGGTTTCACCACAGTATTCTTACAAGGGATATTACAGTCATGAAAATATAAATAAGATTATATGAATATGAAAAGAAAGTGTTGTGGGTGATGAGGTCCGAGCAGAGGTGAGACAAGATAACCAAACGTACCATGTGTTACAATAGTAATAATATGGTACTGGATGATTATCATATTTATATACCTTGTTTACTATGTCAAAAGGATGCCATTACTATGAATTAATTCATAATTAATGAAATTACAAGAGTAGTAATAAAGGAAACAATTAAATAAATGAAAGAATATTTATATCATAAAGGAAAAACACTGTCAAACAAATGATCTACGTGTAAGTAGTACTCATTTAAATATTTAAGTTATCCTTCTGCCACTGATTTCATTTATCTGTAGTTTTACACCGCTGAAATGAACCATTCTGCAAATTTCTCAGACATTCATGTATTTGTGGAAACATGAACATATATTCAACAGTGATATTAACTGTGCGACTTGATGAATAGTGAAAAAAAAAATCATCTTTGTGCGTCTGACAAGAATAAACATCCACTGGAGGGAAAAACAAACATGTTTATTTAAGAAATATCAATAACTGTGAAAGGAGATGTTGAATAATTGATGTATGGAAGAATAAATCACTCTAGAATCTAATGAGTTGAAAAAGCTGCTGCTGATCTGCCAGCAAACACAAATCAATGAAAATATACATAAACAATCACAACAGTGAACGAGTGCATGACACATGAACAAATATAGAAAATACATGTCTGAAAGTGCACTTGACATTCATATATATCTATATAATCATATACTCATTTCATTGACTTCTCATGTGCTCATCAGTTTCATTGAGATCATTATTCACACTCATCATTTACTGGATTTAAGTGCAGTTTTATGTTGTAAACTATCTGTGAGCCCTTATTTTCATGCTGCTCCTCCTGAACACAGACACACAACGAAACAAAAGAGTTTTGAGGGCAGATAAAACTGTACATGTTCTCTGTTTATTCCTTTGAATGTGGCCAGTGTTCAACTTTACATCATTGGTCGATCAGAGAGTGAAGCTGATTTGAAACAACATCAGATCCACATAAAGGAATGCTGGTTAAGACGGTTAATTCACTACAGTCCACAGAGAAGATGAGAGAACATCAAATATAAAACCCCTCAACAGTCCCAAACTAAGTGACGTCGGCTGTAGAACTTCCTCCTCGTGAGAATCACTTCCTGTGTGTCGTTCCATTGCACGTCATGAGGGAATGAGAGATTACTGAAGAACACTGTAGGAGAGATATGAGAAGTGTTTGGAATGTATAGCTCACCCCCTGACAGAGGTCACGTGAGGTCAACTAAAGTCCATCAGACTCGGAGAGAGTTTCAACAGGTTCAATCACGTGACATCATCACTGGTCAGGTTTGGTCTCGCTGTCCTTCAATCCACCTGAGAACAACAGAACAACTTAAATATGACCTATAGTCAAACCAGCATTTTAAGTCCACTAGAGAGTGCAACGAATAAATATAAACCAACCAGCAGCGCATTACATTGTTTATTGCAGAAAACACCTGACTGTTAACAAAAGTGCATAACATTATAAAATCGAAAGAATACAAAAGTTCAACAAGAAAAGACACGCTTCAATACACAGTTCTATGTAAATTTGAGGTTTACATGTGCAGATATAATGCAGCTACAGCACTTCTTATGTGTGCAGTCGAGTGTTTCCTGCACCGCTATTCAGCAATGTGTGTGTGTTTCGAGAACACTCGTAGTGATGCATACAAGCACCTGAAAGGTCAAATACATTACAAAATTCTGCCAAAAGGCCAATCTAGGACAGAGAGTCATATAAACAGAGAGGGATGTCGTATGAACGTAAATAGCGGAGAAAAAAGCAGATTTGTATTAAAACGTTGGAGTTGTAAATATAAATGTATAAATATAAACTAATAGATCTGCTGCCATCTAGTGTTTCTTTATAATCAAACAACCAGAACGAAAAAACACTCACTGCTCTTGACTGAGTAACTTTAGTCACTTTAAGCAGTATTAATGTGTTATAAACATACAGTGAAGACCAGTAATAGATTTCATTTACATGACATTTTAAAATGACAAATCAGTGTTTTAGTCTGAATGAAATCAAACTGTTAAAGTGCATGTAAATGTACTACAGAGGTACTCAAGATTCAAAACACTGCCACAGTGTTTTTCATTCATTATAGTTGTACAGTGGATATAAAAAGTCTACACACCCCTGTTAAAATGGCAGGTTCTTGTGATGTAAAAGAATGAGACAAAGATAAATCATAAATACAATTTTCCACCTTTAATGTGAACTATAACGTGAACAATTCAATTGAAAAACAAACTGAAATATTTGAGGAAAAAACTAAAAAACTCACAATAACCTGGTTGTATAAGTGTGCACACCCTTACACTAATACTTTGTTGAAGCACCTTTTGATTTTATTACAGCACTCAGTCTTTTTGGGTAGGAGTCTAACAGAGACTGGCCCAACAGAGACAACTGGACGTCCCTCCAAAATTGATGAAAAGACTAGAAGAAAACTGGTCTGGGAGGCTTCCATGAGGCCTACAGCAACATTAAAGGAACTGCAGGAATTTCTGGCAAGTACTGGCTGTGTGCTACATGTGACAACAGTCTCCCGTATTCTTCATATGAATGGGCTATGGGGTAGGATGGCAAGACGGAAGCCTTTTCTTACAAAGCCAAACATCCAAGCCCGGCTGAAGTTTGCAAAAACAAACATCAAGTCTCCCAAAAGCACGTGGGAAAATGTGTTATGGTCTGATGAAACCAAGGTTGAACATTTTGTTCATAATTCCAAAAGGTATGTTTGGCGCAAAAACAACACTGCACATCACCCAAAGAACACCATACCCACAGTGAAGCATGGTGGTGGCAGCATCATGCTTTGGGGCTGTTTATCTTCAGCTGGAACTGGGGTGGAGGGAATTATGAACAGTTCCAAATACCAGGCAATTCTGGCACAAAACCTTCAGGCATCCGTTAGAAACCTGAAGATGAAGAGGAAGTTCACCTTTCAGCACAACAATGACCCAAAGCACACATCCAAATCCACAAAAGCATGGCTTCACCAGAAGAAGATTAACGTTTTGGAATGGCCCAGACCTGAATCCAATTGAACATCTGTGGGGTGATCTGAAGAGGGCTGTACACAGGAGATGTCCTCGCAATCTGACAGATTTGGAGCGCTTTTGCAAAGAAGAGTGGGCAAATATTGCCACGTCAAGATGTGCCATGCTAATAGACTACTACCCAAAAAGACTGACTGCTGTAATAAAATCAAATGGTGCTTCAACAAAGTATTAGTTTAAGGGTGTGCACACTTATGCAACCAGGTTATTGTGAGTTTTTTTTTTTTTTTTGCCTCAAAGATTTCAGTTTGTTTTCCATTTAATTGTTCACATTAAAGTTCACATTAAAAGTGGAAAAAGTTCTGACATGATTTATCTTTGTCTCATTCTTTTACATCACAAAAACCTGGCATTTTAACAGGGGTGTGTAGACTTTTTATATCCACTGTATTTTCTTAATTTATCTCAATTTGAGTCTAAGAGACGACAGACACACTGAATGTTTGATTCCCTCAACAAACAAACAAACAGAATCACTCACTTACAGCTGCTTGATTTCATCACAAAACAACATATGTGAAGCTGGAAAGGTCCCACATTTAAATAAGTTGTTTCAGGTGCACATCCGGTCCGCAGGCAGCAGGGTTCATTTTATTGTCTAATGTTAATGAAATCTCCCAGAATGCAGCTGTTGGTGTGATGAAGAGAATGAGTTCTTACCAGCGCTGTGACTGTCAGCCGAATGAGAGAGCTGTTGCCTGTGTTCAGAACACACATTACACAATACAGCAGGACTGAATCAATAATAACAACACAGCAGTGCTTTATCAATTCAAGCATGTTTAATGCAACGCTCACCTGTCAAAGTACGCCTGTCTCCTGCGCCGCAGCTCCTCTGCATTCAGTGTGTCGATGCTTGACGTGTCATGTGACGAGCCCGCTGTCTCGCTGATGGGACTGGCACTGCCTACAGACATGAAATATTAGACAAAATCCTAAAATAAAATGATGTTTGGGGTCATCAGTGTGTCTCTCACCCTGCATGCTGAGTTGAATGGCTCTGCGCAGATCTGCTTCTTCATCTTCCACCTCCATGTGCTGTCTACTGAGCGCCAGAGCCTTCCTCAACTCCTCCTCGTCCTCCTCCAGCACCCCTTCATCTGTAGTGTGTGTAGTGTCTGACACCTGCTGCACAGACACCCTGACCAACAGCA
Organism: Xyrauchen texanus; assembly: GCF_025860055.1. NCBI lineage: Eukaryota > Metazoa > Chordata > Actinopteri > Cypriniformes > Catostomidae > Xyrauchen > Xyrauchen texanus. The sequence continues at coordinate 446,080 of NC_068291.1, read as the reverse complement.
CACTAACTCAATCTATGACTCAATCTGATGATGTCACACAAACTCATCTAGTGTTAGAATGAACTATAACTTCAGTGCATTTAACATGAATCAATTCTGAACCTCTGGCTCCAGTATATCAAATGTCTTTCATCTGATCTTTATTATGATATAATTCAATGTTTTGTCGTGTTTGCTTGTTAAAGAGCACAAATATCTATTTCAAACCAATCAGAACTGGCATCATGTATCCACAGATTGTCCTGGTGTGCACAACGTTTTCACTCCATGAATTACAATTATTTTGACGTTTTGTTTCAAGCAATCAGACGAATGCTTCTTTGACTTTTTTTATTTGTGTCCACCAGATGGTGTTGTCTCTTCCTGGGTGGAGTTTAGGAGCAGGTGTTCTGAATGACCTAAGATGAGAGCTGGAGTGGGCAGCCCAGTGCGTTGGCCTCCTCTCACCAGCACATGGATCTGCTTTTTGTGTTCTCTTTGGATTTATTATGTTATTTGTTTTTTTATAATTAATAAACATTTATATGTTATGTTAAACTGTATCCACGTTTGGCCTCCCCTTCATGGTACTCTGCCTTGAGCCGGATGATTTGTAAAAGTATATAATCAAAAACAGAAACTTATTCACGCTGATTCCATCCCAAACACTTCTAAAGTTAATAGTGAAAACTAGGCATGTCATAAAATATCGATATATTGATTACTAGTGATGCACCGAAATGAAAATTCTGGGCCGAAACCGAAAACTCAGGATACACTTGGCTGAACACAACTTTTTTAATACCTATTTTAAAATACTTTTTTTTTAAGATATATAATTGTATTAATGTTATACTTTTTTATTAATTTCATGAATTTAATGAATCTGAATTGAAAAACTACAAATCAATAAAATGATCACACTTTTATTGAAAGTAAAACTGTAAAACGCACCAAAATTGGACAGAAATAATATTATAACAATATTAAATATATTATTCTTTATTCAGTTCTTTAAAATTCATATTTAACAGTTTTTTTAACCAATTATCCAATAAATGTAACGTTCTAACTATAATGATATGCAAAATAGCAGACAAGTAATGAACTTAGCAGCTCTAGGCTAGCATCTTTAAATACAAAAAGTTTAAATATGAAACACAATCATTTTAATAACAACAGGCAGAACACAGAATGGCAGAGGGCCTCTATTCTGTTTATGTGTATGTATTTCCACTTTAATATAAAATGATTGTGCAAAACGGTTTCTCTTCAAGAACAAAAGTTGCTCAGCTTTCTGGCCGGAGAGACGGTTCCTCTTCTCATCAAGAACATGAGATGCTGCACTGAATAGTCTCTCTGTGCTGGTGCTTGGGCAGATAAATACCTGCGTGCAATCCGCGCAAGTATTGGAAAGCGATATTTATTCATGCGCCAGTAGTCAAGAGGATTGTCGCGTTCGAAATATGAGCGTGAAGCGATCGTCTGTTTTCCGCAACTGCTTTTGGGTCCTTTAAGAACGTATAACGTGTGAGAACCCGGTGGACTTTCTGGTGCCCTCCTAGGGTAAGATGGCATCCTCCTAGGGAGTTGGTGCCCTACGCAGACTGCGTAGTATGCGTATAGGGAGCGGGGGTACTACTTTGAAGAATTTCCACACCGCTGACATCGGCCTTTGCTTGGTAGCGCCGTGATTATGATTAGATCGATCGAGAGTGAAACCTGAGCACTGAGGCCGGGGAGGCATATATATCGACTCATATTTTCAGCCTTTTTTCTCTTTCGGCCAAAACAAAAAATGCCATTCTCGGCCGAAAACTTTTGGGGGCCCGAAATTTCGGTGCATCCCTATTGATTACTGATCAGCACATTACATATTTTAAGCATCGATATATTAACATTAGTCGACATTTAAATTAGAAGCTTAATTTGTGTGCTTTCCAATTCACTCATCTGGCCTCTGTTTAAAAGGCTGGTGTAATAGCGTTGGGAGACCACTAGCGAGTGATATCCCATTTACTGGAGCAGGTCGCACCGCACAGGTATCACAACATAGGACGGGTATTTTTGAGCTCCTTGAACACACGAAAGTTACAAAGGTTTTGTACGTCTTCAAGAATGAAATTGACGTGGATATGTTTGCAGGTTAAGGCGGATTCACACATACTCCATGAGCGAGGAGGTCGCGTTTGGGCTTTCACATTGGCATATGAAATTTGACAACAATAGTATCATAAATTGTGCTTCTTAAGCTCAAATCACACAAATAAATGCTTTTTCAAGGTGGATCAGCTAATGTGCATGCACGTTCTTGAGTTGATTGACAGGCAATGTCCATCTCTTCTAAACTGTCCCTGTATATACACAAAACAGGCAAAAAGTCCTGCAGTTTATTTATTTAGTCTTTCCTTTATTTAGTTATTTTGTGTGTTTGTTTGTATGTAGACCTTTAAATGGTAGTGTAGGTCGGTTTAAATGTGCACAAATGTGTCATTTTTTCTTCATTAAAAGTTTTTGCAACATACAGTATGTATGAAATCATGAGCACTCTTATTAAAATGAAGACTCAAGTCATATCAGTAAACTTATAAAAGCTGTTTTACTCTACATGGAGAAGGTCCGCACATGGGGGATGCCATGTTAGAATCACATGACCTGCAGAATACTACTCGCTTAATCTCAGTAACCAGCCTGTTATTTGACACTTTCACTCATTGATTAAATTAATCATGACTGATGTGAATTTCTACAATGTCATCTGAAACTGAAAACTAATTATTTTAAGTGATGTTGCATCCAATCCATTGTGTGTCAGTGTAACTCCAGGATGACACGAAAGACAAAAGTTGCATTTTTAAATATTGTTTATTTTCTTTTGTGTCTTTTCGATAATCTCTATTTTAGTTTTCTACTGCACCCAGAGCCGCTGAGTTCAGTGTGAGCCGTACAACATATATCGGCTCAACCGCGACTATCGAGAGTGAAACCTGAGCACCTGAGTAGCTCACTGCTACATGACTCTTGCGGTGTGTTTGCTCTAATCTGTTAATATGAGAGCCAAAATGAAAACTTGCCGCTCACACGCCACTCACAGTGTACGTGTGAATCAGGCATTACAGAATGAAACTGGTTTCACTGAGCAAACTGAACCATTCCAAATGATTGTGCAATTTCTCTGTATGTAGCCATGAATAGGTCTTTCATTAAAGCTGTCCAACCACGACATACTTGTACCTGAAAATACATTGTGTCGGCGATATGAAAGATGCATGTGCACAATAGATCATCCAGTGACGGCTAGAGTAAATACGTTTTGTCCTTTGATAATGAGTCAAATTGTGTTAAGAAATATGTTTGAAAAGACAGACTATTGTGCAACGAGTAGCCCTATTTATTTATATCTGAAAGAAATCCAGATATATATCGATAATCATCGGGAAAATCTTCAGATTACTGATGTGTGAAAAAGGCATCAATCCCAAGCCTAGTGAAAACATTACTAAACACGTCATGTGATGACAGTGAGTTTGATTGACAGCTCTGATACCTCTGAGTCTCGTCTTCTCCGATGAGTTTCGGCCGCTGCAACTGCTCTACACGCATGATCTGCAAAGTCTGATCTGCTTCACAGTCCGGCAAATTCCCACGAATCACAAATATAGAATATCCTACGGAGAGATTCATCATGGGTCAAATACGTCTTCACCATGTGTGTGGACACTGAATAAATGAGATTTTGTGAGATTTTGTACCTTCCTGCTGTAGTTGAGCTAAGAATAATGCCAGGTACGTATCTGATATGAGTTCTGGTCCAGTTAACAGTGAGTTCAGATTAAACCACTAGATGAACAGACAGAATGTGGCCGGTAAACTCAACAGCATCACATTAATACAGACAATAAATCATTAAAGACCATACCTGTTGACCCAGTTTACGCACTGTAAACCAATGCTCCTTATAGTTACATATAAACGCCTTCTCGTTTCTGAAACAAACAGAGGTTAAAGGTTATTAAAAGGTTTTCTGTTTCTGATGACCACTAATGCTAATGGAGTCTGACTTACATGGGATTGATTCGTAACTGCTGGTATTCTCGACTATTGAACAGAACAATCTCCAAACCCCAAACACCCAGAGCATTACTGATCACCTGCAACACACACACACACACACACACACACACACACACACACACACACACACACACACACACACACACACACACAGACACACAGATACACACACAGATACACACTCACACACACACACACACACACAGACACACACACAAACATACAGATACACACACACAAACACACAAACTTCTCGTTATGATCAGAAATGAATTAGTGGTTCTAACTAATAAACAGCCATCTACTGTTTATTTCTGTCATGACACGATTTTCAAGTAAAGCTATTGTTCTTTTTTTGCACCAGATGGCAGCAATCTGCCCACAATATATGATATATTTGATTCAACATATAGAAGTGTAGGTTTCTACTTAAGTGAAGTAAACATAAATGTGCTTATTTGTACATGCAAATGAATGGTGCAATTATGAAATGGAAATGTAGATAAAATCTAAAGAGCATAAAATTCCTCCAAAACAACTTTAGTGTTTTTACTTTATTAAAGTTAGTATTATCACATTTCTTTCATAAAATAAAATCAATTAAATTGCACGTTTATTGTTTTTCGCAAACAAGTGTGAGTCTAAAACGAACAGTACACACTTTTATTTACATAATGAATGTTTTCCTTATTTCACCCCAGATGTGCAGTGCTTTTTCAGAGCACTGAAATGAGGAATTGTGCACAGCAAGACGTGTATTTACTAAGAAAAAGAGTCACTAGAGTCAATTCTCACTTAAAAGCTGAAGTGTCGTTTCTGTACCACCAAACACGATTGCAAAAATAAACATTGTTTTGAAACAGCTTTCTGAAAACGCCCACGTCTAACCCCATTGATCAAACAGTTAGTCCCGCCCCAAATGATCGGCCGAGTCAATGTTATTGTTTCTCTTCAGACAGTGGCTCAAAACAAACTATTATTACACCGCAACAGACAGTGTTTATACTCTTCAATCTCCAATTAAACTACGAACGGCTTTCTTATAGTTGTCTTTGCATTTTAACACGGGATAGAAGAAAGTGTTTTAACACTGAAAAAGCTCTGCAGTTCTCTCCCACACACAAATAATAATGTTCTTCTCTGATGTACATGAACAGTGATATTGTAAGCAGTGACTCACTTGAATGGAGAAGAAGCCGCTGTCATCCATGTTCCCCGATGGTTGCTAAAGACAGTTCAACACAATGAGTTTCATGAGCTAAATAATGGCATGTGTGTGTTAAAGATCACAGCTGTGCACCTGCAGAAATGTCCTGTACTCCTCACTCTGAACACCTCCTTCTGCCATCCTCATGCGCTCTTCTTCGTCCAGCTGGTGAGCGATGGATGACAACTCCACCGGACTGAAGTACTCGCCCTGCAGGAGGTTATTCAGGCAGTGCTGTGCACACAGGGAGCCTTCCTGCTGTAAACACACAAACAATACACAATAAACACACACATGAATCACACAGGGTGTCTTCCTGCTGTAAACACACAAACAATACACAATAAACACACACATGAATCACACAGGGTGTCTTCCTGCTGTAAACACACAATCAACACACAATAAACACACACATGAATCACACAGGGAGTCTTCCTGATGTAAACACACAAACAATACACAATAAACACACACATGAATCACACAGGGAGTCTTCCTGCTGTAAACACACAATCAACACACAATACACAATACACACATGGCTCACACAGGGAGTCTTACTGCTGTAAACACACAATCAACACACAATAAACAATACACAACACACAGGGAGTCTTCCTGCTGTAAACACACAAACAACACACAATAAACAATACACAATAAACACACACATGGATCACACAGGGAGTCTTCCTGCTGTAAACACACAAACAACACACAATAAACAATACACAATAAACACACACATGAATCACACAGGGAGCATTCCTGCTGTAAACACACAATAAACACTCAATAAACAACACACACATGACTCAGTACCATTTCTGTTAATCACAGCTTCTGCTAAATGACTTACTACAGTTAAAAACAACAGGCATAAAAACAGACAACATGACAGAGACATTTCATTGACTATTGTTTTACTGCAGTAACACTAACAGAAACTACTCCGACAAAAGACAAGTAAATGGTATTATCTGAAGTATTTGAACATGTAAACACCATGATTCATGAATATGGTAATCGTTCAGAACTATTGTTTATCATCTAAAATGTTTATTACAGTGATCACAGTGATAGCAACAGTGGTGTTTACAAACTTCATCGGTTCATCAGCTGTGACATTAAATGCAGTAAATAAAACATGTTTTAAACCTCAAGCTGAAATATCAATGACTGTAAATCGATTAAACAGTAATGATCTCTGACGTCAGATAGCCTTAAAAATATCATTATTATCCCCGTAAAGGTAATACACAAAATATAAATATAATAAATAGAAATGAGCAAAAGCGCTTCTTACTTTCTCGTGGAAAATTGACTCCATGTTTGAAAGTGTGCGTGACGAAAAAGACAAAACCATGACCCATCAAAACATATCAAAATAAAAGTCACCGTAAGAGACACAATGTTAAATTACAAATCACCATAAAAAACACAACCAAAGTCAAAATAAAACTTACCATACAAGACACAAACATATCAAAATATAAGTCAACATACGAGACACAAAAATGTCAAAATATAAGTCACCATACAAGACACAATCATATCAAAATAAAAGTCACCATACAAGACACAAACGTATCAAAACATAAGTCACCATAAGAGACACAAACATGTCAAAATAAAACTTACCATACAAGACACAATCATATCAAAATAAAAGTCACCATACAAGACACAATGTCAAAATAAAGTCACCATACAAGACACAATGTCAAAATAAAAGTCACCATACAAGTCACAAACATATATAAAAAAATAAGTGACCATACAAGACACAAACATATCAAAACATAAGTGACCATACAAGACACAAAAATGTCAAAATAAAAGTCACCATACAAGATACAATCATATCAAAATAAAAGTCACCATATGAGACACAAACACATCAAAATAAAAGTCAACATACATGACACAAACATATAAAAATAAAAGTGACCATACAAGACACAAACTTATCAAAATAAAAGACCATACAAAACACAATTATATAAAAAAAAAATTCACAATAAAAGACACAATCATATCAAAATAAAAGTCAACATACAACACACAATGTCAAAATGTAAGTCACCATACAAGACACAAACATATCAAAATAAAAGTCACCATACACGACACAAACATATCAAAATAAAAAACACCATACAAGACACAAACAAGTCAAAATAAAACTCACCATACAAGACACAAACATATCAAAATAAAAGTCACCATAAAATATACAAACATATCAAAATAAAAGTCACCATACGAGACACAAAAATACCAAAATAAAAGTCACCATACGCGACACAAACATATCAAAATAAAAGTCACCATATAAGTCACCATATAAGACACAAACAAGTCAAAATAAAAGTCACCATTCAAGACACAATCATATCAAAATAAGTCACCATACGAGACACAAACAAGTCAAAATAAAAGTCACCATACAATACACAAACATATAAAAATAAAAGTCACCATACATGGCACAAACTTATCAAAATAAAAGTCACCATAAAAGACACAAACATATCAAAATATAAGTCACCATACAAGACACAAACAAGTCAAAATAAAAGTCACTATACGATACACACAATGTCACATTGATTGGCTGATACCTACATAGAGTAGCTTGGAACTACATATAAAACTTAATAAATAAATACAAAATATATTTATTATTATTATTATTATACTGTATTTATTGTAAATTATTTTCTATGTAAATTTAAATTCACAAACTATCAACAATAAATGAATAAATTATCTACAAAGTGCAGATATTTCAAAATTTCTATATAAATAGATATGTCTTATTTTGGTATAAACTCTTATGTTTCCTTACCATTAATGTCATTTAAAAATGTCACTAATTGAGCATGATAATAGCATTTAGCAGAGATACGCATTCTCTGAAGGTTTATATCATATACACTATTCAGACCCTAAATATCTTAAAGACACTAGATAAGAAAAGGGCATTGGGCTGAAAACATCACAGAAAAATGATAAGATAAAATGCTTTTCCTTGTCATCATAATCTATGATTGGTCCATTGAGCATTACATTCTCACAAATGGGGTGCTTCTCATTTCCTAAATCCTGCATCCTCTTTCTCTCACTCCTCCGTCCTCAAGCCCGTGACCCTGAAACCGATCAAAGTCCGCCATCATGAAGGATGGATAATTTATTATCATTATTATTAGTGCAAAAATCTGAACAAAAATGCTAGGGGTTTGCACAGGGAAACAATCACTAGCATATTATAAAAGTATAAAAACATTATAAAGATTACAGAGTGAAATGTTTTTTAGAGCTTTGGAGTTGCTGGAGGCAGAAAGAGTTTCCAAATAAATTAATCCTTACAAAAAATAGGGCTTGACACACTGAAATATAAATTTATGTATGAAAAACCTTTGCTAGAATGATAAAAAGGTTTATAAAAAATCTTATTCTTTAAGCCTATATCAAACGTCTAGGTTATGTAACCTCCATTCCCCGTTGGAGGAAACGAGACGTTGTGTCAGAGAAGCGACACTAGGGGTCTCTCTTGAGCGCCAATATATACCTCTGTTCTATGAAAAAAGGCCAATGAGAAGTTGGCAGAACTGGAGCAGAAGTATTTGCATATCCCGCCCCCAAACATTCTCTTGAACAAGAGCTTCTCTCTTGGCTCTCAACGAAGGCGGTCGCATTTTCTCACCCTCTCCCTACCCTTATCTTCCCTGCTTTGCTCCTCTCGTCATATCTAGTCTACTGTCTTGTACTTGAGAGACTCTCTCAGCACTGCTCTTCAAACTAAGTCATCATGGATTTGATCAACTGGTCTCTCAACGCAATTGACACCATCTTCTCGACGAGAAGCTTGGGTTCGGGGGAACCTGTCTGCCCTGACGGAACGTTCGCAGCTGGCTACACGATGGACGCGTGGGAGAGGTGGCGGGTCGTGTGTCTGGCGGCTCTTTCCGTGGAGGACGTTGATATCTACCTATTCGGTACCATGATAACAGGTCTTCTGCTGATTGGATTAGGCATTGCCCTGGTTTATCGAGGAGTTAAGAAGACGGTGACAGCTGTCCAAAGCCTCACAAGGCTGCCCGTCATGATTGAAACAGTGGGCAGAGCTGTCTGCACTCAGACTGGGTCTATGAACCAAAATACGGATAACATCATGGAGAAGCTCACAGCTTTGCAAAGGCAAATGGATCGTTTCAGAGACCAAAATGGACCAGGAGAATAGCCGTGTAAATTAGAATGCGGCTACTCTCCTTAAGACCAAACAATCCCAATCTTATCTGTTTCGCCGCCCTCAACCAGCACTGGCCTTGGCCAAGGCCGCTGTTGGAACAACAACTCCCCGGAAGAGCACTGCAGTGAGCCACTCTCGCGTTCCTTCCCGACTCCCCAGACACCTGGTGATTGTTGACTATGTCTGGGACCTGATCAAGGTTGTCTCCATGGCAACTTGCTGTGTATCGCTATGACAACCCTGCGGACTGAGGCACCTAGATTAGATGCTGGCATAGCGACTCTCCAGGCCTACACACACATGAACTCTTACACATATATACAGATATGCAATCATCTGCCCGATACCCTATCCCTCGCCTTGCGCTTTGTACCCCCAGTCTGACAGGCGGGTCTGTGACCAGCGCCGAACATGGCTGCAGGTCCGGATGGCTGCTTGCCTGTGCTGGGCCACCTCCACCCCCAATCCCTCCCCTGTTGCAAGTCTTGTTCATGTTGTAGAGTGTACTGATTATGTGCTAATGTTGATGAGGTGTTTTTTTCCCTGTTCCCACACTGTACTTCTTAAGGAGCATAGTCTGGGGGCTGCCTTTTTTTTTCTCCTCTCCTCTCCTCATGTCATGCTGTATTTCTTCTAATTCCCTGTCTTCCTGTCCTGTCTATCCCCTTGTCATATGTATGTTTGTATGGACAGGTCGATGGCCAATTTCACTGGTTTACTATGTGACAATAAAGGACTACTACTACTACTACTACTACTACTACATACGGGTATTTGAGTGGGGCGAATACGGGAGTTCATTCAGAATTTTTCTGAGGAGCTGGAAATGGTCCGGCCACAATAGTGGCTTGGCTCAGCGATGTGGCGGGGAAGACACAACATCTCGTTCCCTCCATCGGGGAATGGAGGTTACATACGTAACCTAGACGTTCTCCTTCTGTCGCTCTCTCCATGTTGTGTCAGAGAAGCAACACTAGGGGTCCACTTTTAAACGTGCCATGCGCTGAGCCGTGTATGTGAACTGCTGATACAGGAGCGGGCAGGTATTTCTTACGTGCAAAGGCGACCAGCTGTATCAGGCTGCACGTACCCTTCCCCAATGCCCCATTAAAGCCATCAGAATCCTTCTGGTTACCCTGGAGGGGAGAACAAGGTGATGCTTGCCAACCTGGGAATGGGCCAAGCCTGGCTGGGCCTCTTTTCTCTCTATGTTTCTCGCATAGAGCAACTACGGCCGGGGCCCTTACATGCATTAAGGGAAGGGGGTCCTACCCCGTTTCCTATTCTTTCAGGGGGAGAAGACCCTGCGGAGACCACACCTACCCTGCAGGGGAGGCAAAGAGTGGCGAATACATCACATGGCCGCTTAGGACATATGTGGTAGATCCAGCCTCGTAGAGGGGGAAGCTTACAGCATGGCGACCAAGGCAGCTGTAACTGCCTAAGGGAGACACAGGAGTCCGCTCGTCTGGGGACAGTACCGTGGAATTACACACAGGGGGAGTCCGAACAGGAGGCCTTAACCTGTGGAGCACCTATTCCAGTACAGGGTAGATTGAGTACCCGTAGTGGCTTGGGTCAGCGAGTTCCTCCGCTGAACTGTGGACCCAAAAGGGCTAGGGAGAAATCAACCAGGGACCCGAAGATGGGGTCTCCTGGCAACAAAGGCGCTACTGACTCAATTCGGAGATTGTAGAATCTCACGAAAGTATTGGGCGTTGCCCACCCTGCTGCTCTGCAGATGTCTGCTAGGGAGGTGCCCCTGGCCAGTGCCCATGAGGACGCAACACTCCTGGTTGAGTGAGCTCGGACCCACAAGGGGGGGCACGGCCTGGGTGTGATAAGCCAGTGAAATGGCGTCGACAACCCAGTGGGCGAGCCTCTGTTTGGAGACAGCGTTCCCTTTCTACTGTCCCCCAAAGCAGACAAAGAGCTGCTCAGAGCGTCTAGAGCTCTGCGTGTGGTCCAAATAGATAAGCAAAGCACATACCGGACACAGCAACGAAAGGGCTGGGTCTCCCTCCTCCCGGGGCAGCGCTTGCAGGTTCACTACCTGGTAGGAACCTTGGGCACGTAGCCGGTCGTGGTCTTAGGATCACATATGTGTCTGCCAGACCGAACTCCAGGCAAGTGTCGCTAACAGAGAACGCTTGCAGGTCCCCAACCCTCTTGATGGAGGCGAGCGCGATCAGCAGGGCAGTCTTGAGAGAGAGGGCCCTGAGTCCAGCTGAATCTAGCGGCTCGAAGGGGGGTCTCTGGAGGCCCATGAGGACGATCGAGAGATCCCAGGAGGGAAACAGGTTAGGCCGGGAGGGAGTTAGCCTCCGGGCACCTTTTAGGAACCTGATAATTAAGTCGTGCTTACCTAGAGACTTGCCATCTATCGTGTCGTGGTGAGCCGCAATGGCGGCGACATACACCTTGAGGGTGGAGGAGGACAGCCTCCTCTCCAGCCTCTCCTGTAGAAACACGAGCACTGACCTAACTGCGCACCTCTGTGGGTCTTCAGCCCGGGAAGAACACCAATTTGTGAACAAGTTCCACTTTAGGGCGTAAAGATGCCTGGTAGAGGGGGCTCTGGCTTGGTTGATATTATCTGTGACGGTCGATGGTAGACCGGCTAGATCTTCCGCATTCCGTCCAGGGGCCAGACATGGGGGTTCCAGAGGTCTGGGTGCGGGTGCCAGAGCGTGCCCCGTCCCTGAGAAAGAATGTCCTTCGCCAGGGAGGGTCTGGGTGGGCCAGTAGGGAGCCACCAGAATGACTTACTCTTCATCCTCCCTGACCTTGCACAGCACCTGTGCAAGAAGGCTCACTGGGGGAAATGCGTACTTGTGCAGCCCCGTGGGCCAGCTGAGTGCCAAAGAGTCTGCCCCGAGGGAAGCCTCTGTCCGGGCATACCAGAGCGGGCAGTGGGAGGTTTCTTGGGAGGCAAACAGGTCTACCTGGGCCTTGCCGAACCAATCGCAGATCAGCTGGACCGACTGGGGGTGGAGCCTCCACTCCCCGCTGGGCAAGTGTTGTCGTGACAGCGCGTCCACTATCACATTGAGGTTGCCGGGGATGTGAGTGGTGCGCAGTGACTGGAGTCGCTGCTGGCTTCAAAGGAGGAGACGACGGGCGAGCTGTGACATATGGTGGGAGCGTACTCCGCCTTGGCGATTTATGTAGGCTCCAACTGTGGTGCTGTCTGATCTGACTAGGGCATGTTTGTCTCAAATTAATGGGAGAAACTTCCTCAGGAAAAAGAAAACAGCCAGCAGCTCTAGGCAGTTGATGTGCCAACGCAGCGGGGCCCTCCGACAGCCTGCGGCTGCATGCCCGTTGCACACGGCACCCTAACCCGGTTTGGAGGCGTCGGTTGTGACCAGGACGCGTCGGACACCTGCTGCAAGGGTACTCCTGCCCGTAGGTTTGGCGGCAGCCGGTGGTGATTCTCACACAGTGCGCTGCCGTGCCATGCTTGTCTCGGGACTCGAGTCTGAGGCCAGTGCTGAGGTGATCTCATATGCATCTACCCCAGCGGCCACCGCGGAGGAAGCCATATGCCCCAGGAGCCTTTGTTGAAACGTACAAGTGACCACAGTGCCTGGCTTGAGGGAAGCGAGACATTTCAGCACCGACTGTGCACGCTCGTTGAGAGACGTGCTGACATTGAGACTGAGTCTAACTCCATGCTGAGAAAAGAGATGCTCTGAAATGGGGCGAGCTCACTCTTTTCCCAGTTGACCTGAAGCCCCAAACGGCTGAGGTGCCTAAGCGCCCGGTCTCTGTGCGCGCATAGTAACTCTGGCGAGGGGGCCAGGATGAGCCAGTCATCGAGGTAATTGAGTATGCGTATGCCGGCTTCTCGGATAGGGGCAAGAGCTGCCTCTGAGGCTTTCATGAAGACGCGACAGGCCGAAGGGGAGGACTTTGTACTGATACGCCTGGCCATCGAACGCGAACCTTAAGAAGGGTCGATGATGAGGGCAGATTGAGACGTGAAATTACTCGTCCTTCAGGTCTACCACTGCGAACCAATCTAGATGCCGGACGCCAGATAGAATTTGTTTCTGGGTGAGCATTTTGAATGGGAGTTTGGACAGAGCTCGGTTGAAAACTTGCAGGTCCAAGATCGGTCGTAAGCCGCCGCCTTTCTTGGGTACACCGAAGTAAGTGCTGTAGAAACCCTTCTTCATTTCGGTTGGAGGGACAGGCTCTATATCATCTTTGATTAGCAGAAAGGCGATTTCTTCATGCAGGGACTTGGCATGTTCGCAGTATACTGCGGAAAAATGGACGCCCGCGAAGGGGGCGGAGGCCTGGCAAACTGAATTGCGTAACCGAGTCGAATGGTCCGGTGCAGCCAGCGTGACGGGTTGGGCAGTGAAAGCCTCTAAACTCTAGGGGCACCAAGGGGACGAGTATTTTGGACGTACCCGGCGGGGCTTCGCAGCGGGGCGGAACAGGTAATACGGCGTTGGGAGGCAGTGAAGCGTCCCGAGGCTCTGGTGCTGAGAACAGACTCGAAGCACTTACCTTGCTCCGCGCACCCGGCAGGGGGCGGGTTCGTGACTGAGGAGGAGGTCTGATGTTGGCGTCCTCCGGACTCATCTGAACCGGCCGGCCGGGGAACAGTCGTGGGGCCAGGTGACCCAGAGACAAAAAGAAAATAGCTCTATAGAATGTAATGAATTTAACAAAAGATTCTCCTCCTGGCCCTCCACCGGGGAGCTACCATCTCGGTCTCTGGGTCCATCTCGGAGCGCCTGGGAGCCTTCCGGGTCCTCGAGGGGGTCCATGAGACTAGGGGCGTCCAACTTCTGTGGGGAGCTCGATGCTGGGGCTGAGAGATGGGCCCACTCTCTTTGTTAGGTGAGGCGGAGCACCACTTTCTTTCTTTCTTGAAAGCCGCAGGAGGACGCCCTCGGCGAGCAGACAGGGCATGGCCCCTGGTGGCAGGTTTGCGGCAGGGCAAGATGTGTGAAATAGCCTCCGTCTGTTTCTTCACCACTGAGGACTGCTGGGCGGAGTCGTCAAGTGGTGTCGCCAAATGGACGGAGCTGGGAGACGGGGGAGTTTTGAGAAAGCGTGCTTTGTCTGCCTCCTGTACTGTGACCAGGTCCTGACCATGTGTTGTGTTTCTGGACCACGGGGGGTGGCCAATGCATGTTTGAGTGCAGTTCCTGCATCACGTCAAGAACAGGACTACCCAAGTGCAGATTTTGAAGTTCCTTGGCCCAGTGGACTTGCATGAGGGGGCCATGGCATGCAGGGGGGAGCGGTCTGGGACCGTTCTACCACCGAGGGTAGCGAGAGCGGAGGAGCGAGGAAGCTGGGCTTGCTCAGCTCGTCATGCACTTCCGGAAATGAACCGGGGGGGGGCACGGCTGTGAGCGGCACACATGCCCGTGGAACCAAATAAGCCCGGGGAAGCATAGCGGACCTCCGTGCATCAGGCTCAGACTGGGCGGAGACCCGAAGGTGGCGGCCCAGTCGAGTTATCCGCATCCGACGCCGCTGTTACACTCTCCGATGCAGCGGTGATGTCATCATCCAATGCCGGGGAGCTCGAGGGACCGGACGGTAGGCCGTTAAGCGGACCACACTAATCCCGAGCTCGGTGGAAGCAGGCAAGCGTGCCGGGGAGGCGGGAGGTTTCCAGGCGAAAGCGTCCCTTATTCTCCCTAGATCGTCTTTCATCACCCGCGGCGCCTGCCTCAATCCCGTAGGAAGGAGGCGAGGCGCGGGGGGCGGCTGAAATGGCTCTCTCTCACTACAAGAGAAAGCAGAGATCGCAACCTGCCGCGGTTATGTTCTCACACTGAAAACGTAACCCATTGGAGAGAATGCTCATCCCGAGCTCGGACGGAAACAAGCAAGCATGCCGGGAAGGCGGGGGGTTTCGAGGGGGTTCACCCGGCGAAACAGAGCCCGTCATTGTCCCCGGATCCTCTTCATCGCCCGCGGCGCCTGCCTCAATCCCGTTGGAAGGAGGCGAGGCACGCGGGGCAGCTGAAATGGCTCTCTCTCACTACAAGAGAAAGCAGAGATCACAACCTGCCGCGGTTATGTTCTCACACTGAAAACATAGACCATTCATAAAAACGCTGCCTGCGTGTGATCGCAACCCAGGAATGCAAGGCAGTTTTTATGACCGTCAGAAGTGGGGAGAATCAACACATCCAGAAACTACACAGGGGCGGAAAAATCGTCTTTAAAAAGACGCGTCCTGAAAAGGACGTTCAATGCCGCTGTGTTTTGCTCTTTTAAAGCGAAATTACTCTTTTAGAATAACTCTTTTGAGTTGTCTGCGCTGTTGAAACGCCCAGGGGCAAGAATGCACAGCCGTGCATGAAGGAAAAAGCCGCTGTTGTGCGCCATAAAGTCCAACAGCATGCAGAGTGTCAGAGGATTTAAACAGGAACTTGGTGTGTAACTCGCAGCAAACTGCATGCACGACCATCGGCTCCGAAGAAATTTTCTGAATGAATTCCCGTATTCGCCCCGCTCAAATACCCGTATGTCCGGGGGCGGGATATGTAAATACCGGCTGCAAACTTCTCATTGGCCTTTTTTCATAGAACAGAGGTATATATCGGCGCTCAAGAGAGACCCCTAGTGTCGCTTCTCTGACACAACGTGGAGAGCGACAGAAGGGGAAATTATGACATCAAAACATCTTTGCATAACATAGAAAAACTCTAATAAAAATACACATACAAATATACAAAATTCCCCTAAAAACATTGCAGTATATGAACACTCCCAGAAGAGATGAAGGGCACACTCATCTTCAGCACCACAAAAGGCACACATTGAGTCGATATCCAGAAATATATTTTTTAGATTGAGGTTAAGAGGATTGAAACGGTGAAGCAATTTGTAGGACACATCCTTAACCTTATTGGTAATCAAATATTTATGTGACAAGGTCCACAATTTCTTCCATGGAATGTCCATAAAATGGAAGAAAGAACCGATTCGCTTGGGATTGTTTGACAGTCTATTATTAATTTATTTATTTGATAGTATATTATTAATGAATCAGTAGTAAGATTCCTATACTATTATGTTTTTGCATTCTGAAAAAATAAGCTGAACTTTGTTCTCCTTGCTCTAGCCATTTACTCCTAGAATGAATAAATGTGTTTATATATATTGTCTAATTTAGTTTGCATATCTGAAAGTGCTGTTATGTCAGCCTCTGACAAGCTGTCCTGAGTTTTGGTATGATATGTCATTATTTTGGACATAACAGTTTCCTCTTCATACCTTCTCTGTTTTGCTAAATTACAGTTTCTAATATATTTACCTACTTCATTTTTACAAGGCTCCCTGTTACGATCCCTTGTTGTCTGCCCCGTGTTTCTCGTGTCCCCTGTCTCAAACTACAATTCCCATGATTCCCGGCCCTCATCACTGCCAGCACCGTGTTATTGTTCTCACCTGATTGTCATTTTGTCTTAATTCGTGTCTCTGTGTATTTAAACCCTGCTGTTCCTCCATTCCTCTGTCGATCGTTGTTTGTGGATGTCTGAAGTAGATGTTATCTTGTTCACCCATTTCGTGCACCCTTGGATGTTTTTATGTTTTGGTTTCATTTTCCCCTCATGGATGTTTCCTTTGTTCCAGTTTTGTTTATTTCCACCTTGATCAATAAAGAACCCGCGTTTAGATCCCCACTCCTCGTCTGCCTCTCCTACTTACGTTACACTCCCAGTTTAAGCCAAAGTTTTTGTCAGTTGTGGCTTTAACCCAGTAGTGTTGGATCAGGAAGGAATTTATCATTATTTTTATATCAAATTACGTATCATATTTATATCATACAGCATACCATTTACAGGTACATGTATATATAAAATAGCATGTCAACTAAAGAAAGCTAATTGTCTTACTCTATAGAATGTAATCTATAGAGCTAAGACAATTTGGATCAAATCTCTCTTCAAAATACAAATGTTCATCGGAGTCCTGCTCTTCTTCTGAGGAAAATGTTAAATCTTCCATAATATCCTGGAGCTCTCTCGCCTGCTTATCGTTGCCAACCCTGCTGATGAATGGTGAAAACAATTGAAAGAGCAGTTTTCAATCAAATCTCTGCCTATCTCTCACAGAACAAGCTGCTGGATGACAATCAGTCAGGCTTCAAAAGTGGACACTCCACCGAGACTGTCCTGCTGTCTGGCACTGAGTTGCAGTGTCCTGATTCTGCTGGACCTTGCTGCAGCCTTTGACACAGTCAACCATCAGATCTTACTCACCAAACTCTCTTTGCTGGGCATCACAGGAACTGTGCTTGACTGGTTTAATTCCTATCTCTCAGGAAGGTCCTTCAAGGTAGCCTGGAGAGGTGAGGTGTCCAAGCCACATCAGCTACTTACTGGGGTACCACAGTACACAACATCACTGGGACCCATCATTCAGGCACGTGGTTTCTCTTACCACTGCTACGCTGTTGACATGCAACTCTACTTGTCTTTCCAGCCCAACGACACCACAGTGACTGCTCGATTCTCTGCCTGCTTGGCAAATATCTTGGCCTGGATGAAGGAACACCACCGGAAACTTAACCCAGCGAAGACCGAACTCATTTTCTTTCCAGCCAACCACCATGCAGCTTGGTGCAACTACAGTAACACCTTCCAAAACGGTCAGAAATCTAGGAGTAACCATCGATAACAAACTAAATTTCACAGACCACATCTCAAAGACCACAAGATCATGTAGATTTACACTTTACAACATCAGGAAGATAAGACCCTTCCTCACTGAATATGCCACACAACTGCTTGTTCAGTCACTTGTCATAACTAGACTGGACTACTGTAACGCTCTCATTGCAGGCCTTCCTGCATGTGCTATTAGACCCCTGCAAATGATCCAGAATGCAGCAGCATGTCTGGTCTTTAACCCTTTCCAGCCTGAGCCAAAAAAAATCTGAAAATTCCATTCTGTGCCAGAATATGGTATTCATATCCAAATTCATATTATATTCATATAATATCACACACCTAAACTCTATATACCATTTTGAAGAGAAGAATCAGGGCTTTCAAATGATATAAATATTTGTATGATTATTTAAGGTTAATCATCCTTTATCAATAAGATTTCAAACAGCAATTTCTACAAAAATCTTCTCCAGCCACCGTACTTCATCAGACAACTGCATTTTCATCCATTTTAATTACAAGATAGAGGAAATCTTAGAGTGTATGAAATACAATGCCTACATTGTGGGCAATGTAGAATAGCAGAAAGAATACAAATATAATATATTGTTTAAAAGTTATGACCATTCTAGTGTTTAGTGGGAAAACGGAATAAAACCAATATTTAAAATGTTAAGATACATTTCACAAGACCACTCCTCAAATACTACTTTTGAGGACCTGTAATAATAAATTGAGATTGCATCTGAAATTGAAGGACACAAACACTGAAATATAAATTTTATGTGTTCAATAAAACACACATTTTATTTCATTTGAACATTGAATTACACAGCAAAACATACAAAATCAAACTTTCGAACTATCTACAGTAAATCAATTTTTAATAAAGAGTGCAGGAACAAAATATTTATACATTCATAAATACTCAACAACTGCCATACCTGTGGGGAGAAGAGCGGGAGAATAGAGGGGAGGATGATAACACCAGTAAACACAGCCCAACCTAGGCCTCTTCGCGAAACTGGTCACGCTCAGCTGAGTGCCAAGACTGAAAATAGTTCCTATCGCGAACCAAGCAAAGTCTTTTGCCATTACATTCCGGCGTGCAACAAGCTACTTAAGTTTTATTTTCAGTCCTACTTTTCCAATAGCAAGCCAACTTCTCTTAGAGGACTCTTCAAATGTAGGGACATGGGCTGTGTGGAGTGATGACCAAGGAGGGACTACAGGCTTTAGTGTTTGCAAAGGGAAACTTGTGTGAATATCGATCTGGGTTAAGTTCACCAGTCTACGCTCATCCCCTGGTGCCGCATGAATGTGTTGCCATTCTTTAAACAATATGAAACTATTGATGACGTCAATGTCTATGAAGCAGAAAAATGAGTCTTCCACTCATTTTTTCTAGGACGTCGGAAGATTTTATCATTTGGTCTGACCCATCAATACAGCCCATGTTTTTGTTATAATCGCCGATGACAGTGGGCTGGAGGGCTACTTCTTTTGTCCAGTTGCCATAATTTTTTCCAAACCTAGTAATTTCAGTTGAGCCATTCGCATTGTGGAAATTTGAGGGCATGTAACTGCATGTGTGTCCTTCCACTGAATTACAAGTATAATCCCCTCTATCCTACACCACCTCATATCCCCACGAGCTGTTGATGTCTTTAACTTCTGAAGGAAACCGTTTACGATTCACCCTGCATGTCCCACAGCCATTAGTTCCCATTTCTAACAACTTACCATAAGAGCTGGGGATGTGTAAAAGTTGCCAAACCAAATATTTTGGCCCTGGTCTTTGAATGGCTGCAGTAACGATTCAACTACTTTGGTGACCAAGTCAGTGGCACACCCATCATGATTACCTGTGTAAACATTAAAGTTGAGAGTATACCCAGAGTCTGATGTAGCAATTACCCATAATTTAAAACCCCACCGAGTAGGCTTGCCCTTCATGTATTGTTTAAATTCTGAGCTTTAGACTTGACCATACGTTCATCTATTGCAAGATTTTGGTTAGGCTGAAAGAGCTAATTATTATGTGGCCATAACCTTTTTTTTAATTGAACATAAGCCTGTCACTTCGGCTACAATAGTCACTTTTAGGCTACATTGGCCATAATAGAAACACAGCTAAACTGACATCAATTCTTCTTGTTCAACCAGTTGCTAAGACAAACTAACTTGTTTACATTTTCTGAGTGTAAAGCTGCCCTCTTCTTTTGGACAATGTTGCCTGCCAGTGAAAACAGTCTTTTACATGGTACCGAGGTTGCAGGGGTGGACAGATATTTGCAAGCTAAGGAAGACAGTTTAACATGGGCCCCTGCATGAGTTGACCACCACTGTAGAGGACACTCATCCATCGCGATACTGGGCTCAGCTTTATAGTGATGTAGAGCATTGCTAAGCCTCCAATGATTCTGAATCTAAATCCAGCAGGAGGATTCTCCTCTTCTTTGCTGGCTCATGTTCTTCACAGGATTGTGGAGTGTCTGTGCTGGGTCCTGCTTCTTCTAGCATCTCCTTGAGGCTGGACCACACCTTTTCTCTCTCTCCTCTTGGTAGACACTTTAAGTCCTTAAAACGTGGGTCAAGAGCTGAAGCCAGCAGAAGCCGTTAATTGTTCATGTCAGCTTGCCGTTCAGCAAGGTCTTTCTTGAAAGCAGTCTTGAATCTCACCACATAGGCTGGATCCTCATCAGAGACCTTCATTATATGGTAAAGATGGCAGAGTGCAGGCAGGACCACAGAGCATGAGATATAAGCCTCAGCCCCAAGGACTTCAGTCACATACCTGCAGTGGAAGATAAATTAAATATGAACAATAAAGTTCTCTCACATTAAACTGACACCAGTTTAAATTACATTCAATTTAGGCAAGGCAAGCTTATTTATTTAGCATCAACTTATAAAAAGTGATTCAAAATGTTTTATATTTTGAAGTTTTTAAACATTTTATGGAGTTTTTAAAGACTCAAGAGCTTAAAGACATTGATGCATAATTATCCGAGAAGCTACTTTAAAAGCAAATGTACATTGTGTAACTCTGTACAAATAAATTTGAATAAAAAATAAAACATGATTCTAATGAGGGGGGTGGGGGTGTGTTGCGGGCTTACCTGCATGGTTCAAGAAGGATCTGCAGCTTGTGCAGTTTGTCCCACTCAGCTGTGGTCAGCATGACTAACTTGTGTTTCTGCTGGATTAAAGTAGCCTTAACAGCCTCTTGGTTCCGTAAGAGATGGGTGATCATTGCGAGCGATGAGTTCCACCTTGTTGAAACATCCTGTATCAGTTGCTCTCTCTGTTGTCCAAGTGCAACTACATGCTGCTGATGTAGTTCCTCTGTATTAGCAGGACTGTGCTTAAAATGTCCTACAGTTTTGCGACAATTTGTCAATGCATCAACAAACCCACTGTCAGAGAGACAAACAGTGATGGTCCTCTGCAATATGTGTGCGACGCAGGGCATGTGATCAAATGGAAGTTTTCTCGCTGCAGCAACCATGTTTCGAGCGCTGTCTGTTCCGATGGTGGTCACCTTATCTAGAATGCCCCACTCCTCAGCCACTGTTAAGAACTGTTCGGCACATGCATCATAATAGTGCCTTGTGACTGATTTCAGTACCATTAACGCAAAGGACTGAAGTTTCCAGTCACGGTCGATGAAGTGTGTAGTAACACCTAGATAGTTGTGATTACTGACCGAGGTCCAATGATCTCCGGACAGGGCAACATATTTAGCTTGAGCCAATACATCCTCTTGATCTTTTTTCAGTGTCATACAGCTGATTTACTTTCAAAACTACCGTACTTCTTGACGGTGGCTTGTAGCTTGTATCAGAGGACACAAATCGAAATGCTTCCATCAAACCCCTTGTCTTTCACCATATTGACAGGCCTGCAGTCTACAGCAATCCATTTAGCTATAGCTTGCATTTTTCCGATGTAGACTTACTCATTTGAGTCTACATCGATTTGCTATCAGATTACTCAAAATATTTAATCAATACACCAGCCCTTTGAACACAAACTGGAGGTGTACTTGCATGTATTTGGTATGTCCAGGCGTTTCTTATGTCGAAAGTTCATCCCGCTGATGTGTAGTACTCTGTAAGATCTGAGAATTATTTTCTGTATGAATGATAATTGGCTTTGAAGCAGAATCCGGAGGATCCACGAATTCCGTTGGGTTTGTGAACTGCAGAGAGTGAGAGGTTTCCTCGGGACCGTGAGTCCTGAGCTTCCTTGAGCCTCACATGGCATGAGTTTGGTTCTGGCGAGATGCAGTGCAGTGGTCGGAAGAGCAAACACGGAGGAGGGTGTTCCGAGAGCAGAGTCAAGAGGTAAGCCAAGCGAGCATTCTTCCTGTTTAGAACTATTTGAACTGAGATTGGCCGCATCCCCCAAGGGTGTCCTGCGCCAATCGGAAGTGACATTTCAGAGTCACGTGGTCAACTGGGCTGTCCTTGCCGACAGCTGATTTGTGACCCTTTGTTTCGGAGTCTTACAAATCTCCCACTCAAAAATAGTGCATACTAAATCATGAACTCTCATATCTCGAGAATGGTGCAAGATACATGAGCTTTCTCTGTTTCTCTGCATATGCCCGTGAATGTTTACAAACTAAATATGAAATTGTTTCATGAATATTGTACATGTAAGTAACAAAACATTAAAAATCCCTTGTTACAAAATCGTACTGGTTAGTTCCTTGGTTATACAACATGGATAAACATTACACATATTTTAAAAAGGTACTATAAGAGTTATAAAAAGGGCTTTAATCCTTAATTTGTCAGGTATGCAATTTAACACAGTTCAAAGCAATTGTCAGAATTACCTAGCAAGACTAGGTAATGTATAAATCATGAATTTCAATGCATTCTGTACATTTAGAAGGTTAAATCAGTAAAGTATTGTGACTTTGTGTAAAATATTCCTGGATTAAGCTGAAATGTCTTAGCATTTGAGTCGTGCAAATCTGATGGACTTTTGTAAGCCTTGCAAATGAAAGTCTGCTTTAACCTCTGTGTGGGGGTTCCTGCCGAGGTCAGGCTGCTGCCTTTCTGACCAATGAGGATGATTGAGCAGCTTAATTTATGACGGTGAAACATTACAAAATGAAAGGCTGGGTTTTTCCGTTTCAAATCATGTTGGTGGAAATCTTCTTCATATATAGTCTTACACGACCTTCGGCCTTAGGAATTCCAACAATCCGGGCATTATTCGGCTGACTACGATTTTCTATATCCTCCAACTTTTTCCAGATAAGCTCCAAATCCACCATGGTCACTAGCAGATTAGCAGCTAATTCTCTCTCCAATGACTCCAGATAATCGATCCGTTTCTCGACATTCCACACTCTTGTAACCACCTCAGTAAATTTTGTCTCCATGGCAGTGATCGATTGACATATTACAGCAAGATCCAACAATTCCTGCTGAAATTCCCACACTTCCCATGCCAAATCGAGTCCCTGGTCCGCGGCCTTGCCAGGGGCATCAGCTTGAGCACATAAGTGTCTATTAATGTCTCCAGAGCTGAGGATTTTGAATTATTTGACATATTGTATTCCTAGAACAGTTAAGGATCAGGGTGTATCGAATCTCACTAGTTTGTGACATAAAATGTATTAAAACCGGCAATGTGTGCAGAGCTCACCGTTCACACGTCCTCGCATGTCCGTACCTCGCATGGCATCATGTGACCCTAACAGGAGCAAAATTGAGAGATAATAAAAAAAATAAATTGGGGGACGGGGAGAAATTAAACAATGTGCCAAGTTGTCAATAGGGAAAGTTCACCAGGACCTCGACTGCACTATGCTGAGAAACTTTCCACAGCCACCACTCTATGTACCAGCCCAGGCCAGGTCTGAGTACAGAAGAACCACAGGAAGAGACCAATGCCAGTCCTTGATTAAGTCTACAATCTACCAACTCAGCACACCAAAGTCAGGCAGGGACCACTGCATTCCCTGAGACCGGGAGACTGGGTTGTGGTAAAGGACTGCAAAAAGGAGAAATTGGAGGAAGTCTAAGTGGACCAGGCCCTACCAGGTGCTGTTAGTGACCAACTTAGCAGCAAAAATTGCAGAGATGTCTACCTAGATCCAAGCCAGCCACTGAAGGATGGCCCTGTCAGGCCTGAAAGAGTGGGAAGGATTGGCGAGCACCTCAGTGCTTAGCAGCATGGCCAAGGAAATGCAGCTTACAACAGGCATGTCTCTAACTTTGACAGAGGCAGAGTCCCTTAGGGGGACCAACAAGGGTCAGGAAAATGGAGGGGGCCTGGAGATTGGGAGTAGGGCAAAGATCAGACAAGAACACAATACAACCACAACAGAGAAGGTAAAACCCACCAAGGTTTAAACATTTCGGACACACACGGAACTGGCCAAAATGTGACCCAGACTTGTATACGGTTCCCCTACTTATCTGAATAGTAATGAGGTGTCAAGTATGAACAGGTAATAAAGTATATTTTAGGAAATAGTGTAAAAGAGACCTTTACGTAAATTCAACAGATGGATTTGAGGGACTAGCTCTCTCTTTTTATCTGAAAATGTATGATAACTGAATTTACTTAATAGTTCAAGTATATCTATTGACTGAAATCATAGAATGGCAGGTTGCGTGGAGAAGCGGAACTAAGTGGTGGGTATGTGTATTAATAATATTAATCACTCTGCCTGTGCTTATATTGGATAATACATCAGAATTGGAAAACAACAAAGTGGCAAAATGGCATGCACAAAAGCACAGCATTCTGGCTGGCACAGAATGGAAGCCATGGGGTTTTGACACACATGAAATGATAATTGAAGATCATAAGAAACAAAACTCTTGGTGGGTGAAAAGTGAAGACTTCAGTATTGAAGAATTGTTTGATATATTATGTATTTAATTATGATTTTTAGGGGAAGAGTCATCCAGAAAATCTGTGATGTGTGCACAAATATGTTATTGATTTAGGTGGATGGTAAAACTTGGAAAAGGAATGTTGAATAAAGATGGTTAAGTTGATTTTGGGGGGCGCTGCTGATCTGCTAATGGAGTAGGACATAAAGTAAGAGGCTCCTGCTGTTTTCGATTAAAATTGTAATTTACTTGCAGTCATACATTTGATCTTGACTTACTTTAATCTGTTTTTGTTTACATATTTAACCTTTATCTACGTTAAAATGTCTGGAAAGAACGAGAAAACTCGTAATACTATTCAGACACAACACAGCATAGTGCACGCACCATGACCACAGCCTTGAGTGAATCACCTCCTTCCGTTGAGTCCGACTTGCCTCGGCTTAACCCTTACCCTCAAGCTCGAGTTGCTGGCTTCGCTGAGGAAAGACATCACCGATATGTTTAAAAAGGAACTCCAGGAGATGCTTGGGGATGCTCTGTCAACTATCAAACTCAATCTGCAAGCCGTGAAAACACAGCTGGTTAAAGATAAAGCTGCTACCGATGCTACTATACTGACACTCAAAGGTATTGTCGGGGAAATGGAGCATAAAGAGTTAATAAACAGTTGGGTGGACACTAACTTTTCTAGTATTTGCAACATAAATGGGAGGTTTGAGATCATCTATAATTCTCCAGAATCAAGCTTTGGTTTCTTAATAAGCGACTTGATAACTGCCAGCTTGAAAGTTCTGGGTACATGTCCTAAATATAGCGAGGAGTTAATAATATTGAGAAGAGGTTCTGAGATTACAGGAAACACCTCTTTCAGTAGCTTAGTGTGTATAGGGTATAGGATACACAGGACTGGGCAGAATTACTTAAAGTATTCTGGGCTGTATACTATACTCTCTCTTAAATGTATTCAGATATATTACATACAAAAAAAACATCAACAACAAGAATACCTTTAGAATACATATTTATAAAGGCAAGGCAAAATTGGAAGGATCATGTGTGATATGTCAATATTATATTATCTGAATCATGACATCTCCACTATTAACATCTAAGTGAGTATAAGCCAGCTAGATATTTGTCGACAAATTTTATGAACTTACTTGCATCTTGATTTCTTTACATTAGATGTGAAGTTGGTGTTGTGATCTTGTCTGGACTGCCCTTTGCTGTCTATGTGTGGCCTGGTGTGTGTCTGTTTTAGCTTATGGTTTTGTTTGTGTCAGCCATGCGCTCTCCTTACTCCATCTCCTTGATTCCCTTCACCACACCTCCTCGTCTAGTGCTCGTTGTGTAGATTGTTATAAACTGTTTCTCATGTGTTTTCCTCTCTATATATTGTGCCCTCTTCCCTCATGTTTTTGCCAGTTTGTTCTGTGTGTCCATGTCTCTAGTTGGTTTGTGGTTCTCTCTGTCGGTATGGAATCTGTTAATGTGTAATACTTATTTTGTTTATTCTTGTTACAGTTGTTTTTCTCAATCGAGAGAGTTTTGTTTGTATTTTGTTTTTGTATTTTTAATTAAAGCCCATTTGAATTGTCTTTTGCGTTTGGGTCATCACTTCTCTCAGTGTGTTGTGACAATACAAACTAGCCAAAACTGGACCCAGCAGAGGCATCATGGGCATTTTCTTCCTCCCATCTTCCAGTCACCGGGGGTCTGCTACAGAGCATGGATTCCAGCTCTATCGGCTGTACTCCCTGGATTATATATTAAGTTGTTTTGGTAGTGTAGGATAGAAGATAATATAATGCACTTTGTGTCAAAAAGTGATTTATGGCCCTGATTTATGACCTAATTGCTGACCTTTGACCTTTCCCCTTCCGCTCACCCCGCCCCGCCTCGCCCGCCCTCTTTCCCTCCCACCCGCCTTCCCCCATTCCGGTGTGTGTGTTGTGGTGTGACGTGTTTGGTCATCTGTGTATTTAAAAAGAAGTTTAGGTTTGTTCATTGCATTTATTCAACAAGTATTGTTGTGTTTTTTCCTCTTGAGCAATGGCAGGCACCAGCACTCCTAAAACAACGATGGTAAATGATATAGAAACAAATGTTAAGTTATGTTGGGCTCCGAGGAGAGGATATGGTCCAGGTTTGACCAAGTCTCTCCATGAGCCGTTAGAAGATCTGAAATATGAATTTCAACTAGACAACGCACAATTGTGTGTGTACGACTTTGACAGAACATCTCGTACTGTTAAGTTATTCAACAAGGGTGATGCGTTGGTTGAAGACCGTTGTATGTATTTCACGGAAAAGGACTGGGATGTATTTTACAACCGTGTTTGGAAGGACTTGAAAGCTTCTGGAGATGAACCATTATTCGATGCAGAGGGTTTTGGTAACCACACTATCAAGAGGGTAGCTGACCATGTCTACATACTTACCATCGAGGACAAACAGGGTCTCAGTGACGGAGTGTGTACTTTCTCAGAGACAGAGTACAATGAATGTTTCCGCATGAATTTTTTGTTTCAGTGGAAAGATGTGTCTATCCTGAATGATATGTTTTCAAGGATAGACAGCCTGTTTCAATGGAGTGATGCATACGACAAACTCAATATAATTAAGGTCAGACTGTTTGACCATGAAACGTGTGGGCGAGTTCGTAGGAGTGACCGTGTAACACCGCCCACCTTCTACAGACCTTAAAGATTGGGGGTGACCACGCTCATTTCAAACCAGCATTCAAATCAACATGTCTCAAGACTTTACTACTACAGACCTTCCTGGACTCAGCACATCGCTCGATGGCCCGGCAACTTCACCAGCAGCCGATGTTGCGTCTACTTCAGCATGGTTTGATACGCCTGTTGAGACCCCTGACATCAAGCAATGGCTCGACAAGTTTTGCATGGATCTTGGCTACAGCAATCTAACATTCATTTCAACTCACGGTTTAGGAGGTCCATCTCCGGATGCCCCGGATCTTAAGGGCGTTGATGACACGGATGGTGTTATTGGCGTAAAGGGGTTCAATTTCATAAAAGCGGTCACAGCGGTCATTCTGGATTTTCTCCTCGACGTAAAGTTAAAAGAGTTGTGCTACGGTTGTGAAGTGAACCACCCGAGTCAGATCCAGCACACTTGTTTGTTTGATCCTGACAAGTACTTCTTTTACAATCATTTTGAAGACATTTCCAGTAAACTGTTTAAACCTGCGTTAAACGAAATCATCGGCAATGCTTTAAAACCCTTTGGATTGACACCGCACCCTCAGAGAATCCATGGAGTTGTCGAAGCGTGTTGTATGATCTAAGAGAGGAGCCCCACATTCTACAGAGACTGCGTGAACTCCGCGAGAAGCTGGTGGATGATAGCTGTGAACAGGCTGTCTATGACGCGGTTGACGGTTGGAAAACTTGTTCGGCTGGATCATTATTTTGAACACTAATGCTAACATGGGTAACTGTTGGGGATTGCTCAAATTTATTCTGAGACGTAGACTTCACCGTGAAATAACCAACATGCTGTATAAGATAATTAATGACGAACATTATGGAGAAAACAAGTTTGTAATTGACCCCCATATTAAAAAACGGTTGACTTGTCTAATGAAGCACATGGACATAGTCAGAGGCCTATCAAATGACTGGAATGAATTGATACAACTCTATACGTGCCAGAATGATTCACCCTGTGTTTTGCTTAAAAACATTCTAAAATCAATGTTTGAACATGACAATGTCTGTAAAACTGCTGATATAGTATGCCTATGTACATATGTAACTGACATGTGTGTGATGTTATTGTCAAGAAACGATCAGTGTGATAGCTATGTCTTTGAAGTTGTTGATACTCTGGTTATTTACCTGCTTGACAAAAATTTTGAGGCATGTGTTAATTTTCTACAATACCTAGACATTGGTTGATGTTGCTGTTTCTATTTCAACTATATATTCATGTAGTGTGTGATTACCCCTGATTTTAAAATAAAAGGATATGTTTATAGAAGCATTGTTTCATTATTTTGTGGCATCTGCATTGATAACATGAATGACCAATTGCATAAGGTGTACTACACACCATCAAACCCCGGTTCTTTAGGAGGGGTGAATAGATTAAAACGTGGTGTGTTAGAGGAAAGTGGTGATTTGCTAAGTGATAAAGAGGTTTCAGAATGGTTATCCAGTCAAGATGCGTATACGCTTCACAAACCATTACGACGTCATTTTAAAAGGAATAGGGTCATTGTTTACGGTATTGATACACAATTTCAAATGGACCTGGTAGATATGTCAATGTATTCTACGGAAAATGACAATACAAAATTTCTGCTTACATGTATAGACGTGTTTAGCAAATATGCATGGGTACGTTGTATAAAGAACAAGACTGGATTGGCTGTGACCAATGCATTTAACTCAATACTACAAGAGGGTAGAATCCCACAGAAAATTCAGACTGATAAGGGGAAGGAATTTTTTTAACAAACATTTCCAACAACTAACTAAAAAGCATGGCATTTATCATTTCAGCACGGGGAGCGAATTGAAAGCAAGTGTTATTGAACGCTTTAATAGAACGTTAAAAGGCCGGATGTGGCGCTATTTAACAGCTATAAACTCTAAACGCTACATCAATGTTTTACAAGACATTATTCAAGGATACAACAGTAGTTATCACAGAAGTATTAAAATGAGGCCTGTAGATGTCAACAAAGAAAATGAACCGCTTGTCTATGACACTTTGTATGGTAATGTGTGTAAGAAGTCGCCTGTATTTAAATACAAAATAGGCGATGTGGTTAGAATATCAAAGATGAGGGGTCCTTTTACCAAGGGTTATGAACAAAATTACACCGATGAATTCTTCACTGTTACCGATTGTATACCGGGCAACCACCAGTCTACAAACTATCTGATTATGATAACGATGTTATCGATGGATCATTTTATGAAGAGGAGTTACAAAAGATTATTATGGCTAAGGACAAAGCTTTTAAAGTAGAAAAAGTATTAGACAAGAAGACGCATGGTAAAAGATCCATGGTGCTCGTACGATGGGTGGGGTGGCCTCCGAAGTTTGACAGCTGGGTTAATGAAAAAGATGTTGTGGATCTACAAACCTCTTAAACCATATAAAAATAAAACAGTTGTCACCTGAATTCATTTCTTTAGTAAACGGTCATGGATGAAGCAGGGTTTTATGTTACATTGCCATGCAATGCTTCATTAGA
Organism: Xyrauchen texanus; assembly: GCF_025860055.1. Lineage (NCBI taxonomy): Eukaryota > Metazoa > Chordata > Actinopteri > Cypriniformes > Catostomidae > Xyrauchen > Xyrauchen texanus. Next base: position 415,803 of record NC_068291.1, on the reverse strand, counting down.
TCTTTACCCCGAAAACCGAATTTCAAATTACAGAACCAGATTAGCCAAACCTATAAACTTAAAAGGCCATTGGGAGGTGGGTGTTACTGAAATTGAATACCCTAGATCATGGTACTCTATTACTGATGATGATGCGAAAGTCCAATACAGAGAGATTATCGATGGAGTCAGCCATTTTGTGAAGATAAAGCTGAAAAGCGGTTATTACGACGATGTTTTGTTTGTAGTTAAGGAACTAAATGCTTTGCTACCTCGGCATGTACGTCTTGACTACGATCATGTGAAAAACAAAGTGCTCATGATGGCTGCACCAGGAAATTCCTTAACATTCAACGGTAAACTGGCCATTATTTTGGGTATGATACCGAAGAAACATTTGGCATCTGTAAATGATCATGGTGAGAATGATGGCATTGAAACCGGTTTTACGCCAGTGTACGCTCCACACCAAGCAGACATAAACGGAGGGTTTTACACCATGTACCTGTACACAGACGTTATTGAATATCAATCTGTGGGTGATGCACATGTCCCACTTTTGAGATGTGTACATATAACCGGATCGAATCGTGAAATTGTCAGTGTTGCATACGACAGAGTGCACTACGTGTCAGTGAATAAAAATTCTATTGGAGAGATTTGTATTGAGCTCAAAGACGACAGAAACAGGGAAGTGCCATTTTCTTACGGCAAAGTTGTCGTTAAACTACACTTTAGGCCTGTGAAACAACAGAGCCTTTAAAAATGGTCTATTATAATCCGTACCATATGGACCCCACTCATTATGTAAACTATTATAAATCACAAGCCGGCAGTGGAATGCCGGGGTTTTCTGGAGCACCAGTTATGTACGGGGGCGGGGTTCGGAGGCCTTTTCAGGGGTTTGTTTCGAATGGCTCTTCCGTTGTTAAAAAGAGGTTTCAGCATAGCCAAACCGCATCTTAAAAGCGCTGCTAAAAACATAGTCAGCGACGTTGTTACCAAAGCCATGACACACTCCTTTAATAATAATGATAAATCTCAAGACGGTTCGGGGTTAATGGTTATGTCACGTAAACGAATGTCTAAACCACCTGGAATGAGGAGGGTGTGGCATGGTCAGACTGTAAAGAAAACCAGGAAACAACTCAGGAAACCCGCAGTTAGGAAACAAAAACGAAAGAGATCTGTGAAGCGCATTTCAGCTGTTAAAACCATATTCTAAAACCATGGCACTACTACACACCATGTCCGAAGAGTGTATTAAATCCGAACTGGATCTGTTTACAGTACCGATGACTCAGACGGCTATTGAAAAAAACACATACATTGAAATCCCTCCGCTATCAGCAATATCGGACAGCGCACCATTGGAGTTTTTCATAGCGGGGAATGGTGAAGATTATATAGATTTGAATAATACATTGCTTTACATGCGTGTTAAAATCACAAATCTGGACGGTTCAAATATCGCAAATGGAGCTCCTGTTGGATTGGTCAATTATCCAGGAAATACAATTTTTTCACAGGTTGATGTATCGCTTGGCGATAGGTTAATTTCCCAGAGCACAAACACTTACCCCTATCGATGTATTATAGAATGCCTTTTAAACTACGGTAAAGATACATTGGAAAGTGTTTTCTCGGCAGGGTTATTTTACAAAGATTCTGCAGGACATATGGATGCAGGCGATCCGGCAGGTGCTAACATTGGTCTGACAAAGAGGGCTGCCTTTAGCAACGCAAGTGCAGTAGTTGAGCTTTTAACACCAATACACAGTGATATTTTCTTTCAAGAAAAACTAATGCTTAATGGGTTGGACATTAAAATCCGTCTGACAAGAGGCAAAGATGAATTTTGTCTAATGAGGAGTGATGCTATAGCATACAAACTACGCATTTTGTCAGCATCCCTGTTTGTTAAAAAAGTATCTGTAGCACCAGGAGTGAGACTGGGGCATGCTCAAGCACTACTCTCAGCCACTGCCAAATACCCCATTGATAGGGTCTGCCTGAAAAACTTCTCCATACCAGCTGGAGGCCGCGTATCAAATCAGGAAAATCTGTTTTTAGGTACATTACCCAAATCTATTATATTGGGTATGGTCGATAATGACGCTTTTACAGGAGCATACGATAAAAACCCTTTTGCATTCAAGCATTACGATCTGGAGTTTCTAGCCGTTTATGTGGATGGTCAGCAACACCCCGCCAAACCATTGCAGCCTGACTTTGGAGCAGGCATCGCCGTGCGAGAATTTTATCAACTTGCGCTTTCGTCTGGAAGACATCTAAAAAACCAAGCATTGGTAATCGACAGAGAGGATTTTCTGCACGGTTATACACTTTATGGTTTTAACCTCACTCCAGACGAAGAATGTGGCCATCACGTCTCGCTTGTTAAGTCTGGGAATATCAGACTAGAAGTACGTTTCAGACAACCGCTTCCAAGAACCATTAATCTGATTGTTTATGCAGTTTTTGACAACATCATTGAAGTTTCTAACCGAAGACAGGTGCTCGTTGACTACTATTAATTGAAAACATGAATACCATACAACTTACAGCGGCTATAGACAGAATCACACAAAACACGCATTTTCTTGGAGTGTTACCATACGATCATTTACTGAAGGACCCCTTAAGAATATTACCTACGTCAGTCATAATCAACACAGACCCTGCCCATCTCCCCGGTGAACACTGGTTAGCAATTTACATAAATAAGGATGGTTCAGCATTTTTCTTTGACAGTTTCGGAAATAGACCTGATTTTATTCGTTTTCCTGCACCAATCACGGACTTTTTAAAAACTAATTCAACAACTGTTCACTATTCAACTAAACAAGTTCAACATTTTATGTCTGACACATGTGGTCATCATTGTGTTTTCTTTCTTTATCATATGATTCGTGGTTGTGCTTATGATGATGTTATGATGCTTTATACCGATGATTTAATTAAAAATGATGAATATGTATCACGATTTGTAAAAAAACTAAGGATAACTCATTGTAATAGTACTACACTTAAGTGTATGCAATGTGTGCAGATGGGTGAAACATTTATGTTAAATACATAATTTGTAAATGTTTATTTCTAATCAAATAAAAACACCACAATGTCAAATGTATCATTGTCGTAGCTTTATTGAACAACAGGTAATTAATTTGTACAAAATGAATACACAATTATACAATATCAAAATGACAGCCACACGTTTTGGTCATGAGACGGTGATTTAAACTCTGACGCGTCTGAATCCTTAGAAGATGGTGGACTTAAATACCTTCTTTGAACCGTAGAGGGCGACGTAACCTGTTTGTTTTTAAATGAACTTATTACACGTCTAACCTTATGGTTTGGTACTGTTGAATAGGGTATGTTTAAAGTAGCAACTGCCTGCAAAAACTCAGTCCATCCATGAGGTCTACGGTCATCCCTAATATTATGTGGAGCCGTAATGTTCTTCACAAGATCCACCATGTGCGACCCCTGTATAGTAATACCTTTAAATACAAACTCTCCCGAATCATTCCAAGATGCCATTTCTTTGGCTTTAGATATTTTATCCATGATATATCTTGCATTTTTCACACTTCTCATGGGTACATTTTTCATCACATCAGCTATAACATCTTCAACATGGTTAACAGATTGTTCTTTGTGAGACTCATCGGAGGGTGGTAATGCAAGCGTTAATGTGTTACTATCTCGATCACCCTGTTTAACAACCGTTAAAAATCTTTGTAAAGTCGAGGTGTAAAGCTTAGCCTTCTGGTGCATGTCCAAATTGTCTTTATTCAAAATATTTCTTATAGCAGCATCCAGGTCGTCTTCCACGGCTTGTTGAATAGATTCTCGGTTATTGGACATCTTCAGTTTATCTATTTGGTTTTGAGATACTAAAAACAACTTCTCAGCATACTCCATCTTCAACCCTGTCTAGCAGTTAGCAGGCTTGTAATAAATGGAACTGCTACGCTTAGGAGGGGGAGGATAAATCCACCTCTTTGATTGATCAATCGTTTTTTTCTGGAAACGTTAATCTGTTTATTGGCTATGTATTTAATTTCAGCCTTTCTCCGCTTCAATCGTTTGTGTTGTTGATTCGTTAGTGGGATTGTGCCATAGAGAACATTAAAAGCAATCTCACACAATGTTAAAATGAGCTCGTCAGAGGCTGATTGTATAATAAGACGCCTTTGCATCGGTGTTGCTTTAAATAGCATTTTTAACAGGGGTAGGTTTCTAGATAGTCTAGCAGACATTTTACCAAAATCACTGTTTTCTTTTTTGAACGTAAACTACTGGTTGGTTTGAAAGTAAACCTGTTCTGAGATGATAATGTTCAGGGGTTTTTGGTTTATAGTCGATCATGAGGTATCCAAAAGGCTGGTTGGTAGCATCTTGGTAGCACTCCATAAAATATTTTGTATTTCCGGGGTACATTTGTTTACCCAACACATTTATCTGATTGTTATCACGCGGATTCTTAAACAATATTAAATAATTTGTATTCAAACTGATGGTTCTGCTGGATTTACCTTGGAAAAATAAATTCTGCACAATATAAATAGCGCTGAGATTTCTATGATGGACATATTGAGTGAATAACTTTTCCACTTCAGAGTTTCCACTGGCTTCCTTCATCATGTCGTCAATTATCAGCAGATTTGTTTTATTGACAGGTAATAAAACATCATCATTCAGAGATTGTGGTATTCCTTCCACAAATTTAATGTTATACAATTTATACAGTTCATCATACAGTGGTTGCCAGCAATCATAAATGTACACAATGTTTTCAATTAATAGTAGTCAACGAGCACCTGTCTTCGGTTAGAAACTTCAATGATGTTGTCAAAAACTGCATAAACAATCAGATTAATGGTTCTTGGAAGCGGTTGTCTGAAACGTACTTCTAGTCTGATATTCCCAGACTTAACAAGCGAGACGTGATGGCCACATTCTTCGTCTGGAGTGAGGTTAAAACCATAAAGTGTATAACCGTGCAGAAAATCCTCTCTGTCGATTACCAATGCTTGGTTTTTAGATGTCTTCCAGACGAAAGCGCAAGTTGATAAAATTCTCGCACGGCGATGCCTGCTCCAAAGTCAGGCTGCAATGGTTTGGCGGGGTGTTGCTGACCATCCACATAAATGGCTAGAAACTCCAGATCGTAATGCTTGAATGCAAAAGGGTTTTTATCGTATGCTCCTGTAAAAGCGTCATTATCGACCATACCCAATATAATAGATTTGGGTAATGTACCTAAAAACAGATTTTCCTGATTTGATACGCGGCCTCCAGCTGGTATGGAGAAGTTTTTCAGGCAGACCCTATCAATGGGGTATTTGGCAGTGGCTGAGAGTAGTGCTTGAGCATGCCCCAGTCTCACTCCTGGTGCTACAGATACTTTTTTAACAAACAGGGATGCTGACAAAATGCGTAGTTTGTATGCTATAGCATCACTCCTCATTAGACAAAATTCATCTTTGCCTCTTGTCAGACGGATTTTAATGTCCAACCCATTAAGCATTAGTTTTTCTTGAAAGAAAATATCACTGTGTATTGGTGTTAAAAGCTCAACTACTGCACTTGCGTTGCTAAAGGCAGCCCTCTTTGTCAGACCAATGTTAGCACCTGCCGGATCGCCTGCATCCATATGTCCTGCAGAATCTTTGTAAAATAACCCTGCCGAGAAAACACTTTCCAATGTATCTTTACCGTAGTTTAAAAGGCATTCTATAATACATCGATAGGGGTAAGTGTTTGTGCTCTGGGAAATTAACCTATCGCCAAGCGATACATCAACCTGTGAAAAAATTGTATTTCCTGGATAATTGACCAATCCAACAGGAGCTCCATCTGCGATATTTGAACCTCCAGATTTGTGATTTTAACACGCATGTAAAGCAATGTATTATTCAAATCTATATAATCTTCACCATTCCCCGCTATGAAAAACTCCAATGGTGCGCTGTCCGATATTGCTGATAGCGGAGGGATTTCAACGTATGTGTTTTTTTCAATAGCCGTCTGAGTCATCGGTACTGTAAACAGATCCAGTTCGGATTTAATACACTCTTCGGACATGGTGTGTAGTAGTGCCATGGTTTTAGAATATGGTTTTAACAGCTGAAATGCGCTTCACAGATCTCTTTCGTTTTCGTTTCCTAACTGCGGGTTTCCTGGGTTGTTTCCTGGTTTTCTTTACAGTCTGACCATGCCACACCCTCCTCATTCCAGGTGGTTTAGACATTCGTTTACGTGACATAACCATTAACCCCGAACCGTCTTGAGATTTATCATTATTATTAAAGGAGTGTGTCATGGCTTTGGTAACAACGTCGCTGACTATGTTTTTAGCAGCGCTTTTAAGATGCGGTTTGGCTATGCTGAAACCTCTTTTTAACAACGGAAGAGCCATTCGAAACAAACCCCTGAAAAGGCCTCCGAACCCCGCCCCGTACATAACTGGTGCTCCAGAAAACCCCGGCATTCCACTGCCGGCTTGTGATTTATAATAGTTTACATAATGAGTGGGGTCCATATGGTACGGATTATAATAGACCATTTTTAAAGGCTCTGTTGTTTCACAGGCCTAAAGTGTAGTTTAACGACAACTTTGCCGTAAGAAAATGGCACTTCCCTGTTTCTGTCGTCTTTGAGCTCAATGCAAATCTCTCCAATAGAATTTTTATTCACTGACACGTAGTGCACTCTGTCGTATGCAACACTGACAATTTCACGATTCAATCCGGTTATATGTACACATCTCAAAAGTGGGACATGTGCATCACCCACAGATTGATATTCAATAACGTCTGTGTACAGGTACATGGTGTAAAACCCTCCGTTTATGTCTGCTTGGTGTGGAGCGTACACTGGCGTAAAACCGGTTTCAATGCCATCATTCTCACCATGATCATTTACAGATGCCAAATGTTTCTTCGGTATCATACCCAAAATAATGGCCAGTTTACCGTTGAATGTTAAGGAATTTCCTGGTGCAGCCATCATGAGCACTTTGTTTTTCACATGATCGTAGTCAAGGCGTACATGCCGAGGTAGCAAAGCATTTAGTTCCTTAACTACAAACAAAACATCGTCGTAATAACCGCTTTTCAGCTTTATCTTCACAAAATGGCTGACTCCATCGATAATCTCTCTGTATTGGACTTTCGCATCATCATCAGTAATAGAGTACCATGATCTAGGGTATTCAATTTCAGTAACACCCACCTCCCAATGGCCTTTTAAGTTTATAGGTTTGGCTAATCTGGTTCTGTAATTTGAAATTCGGTTTTCGGGGTAAAGATCTAATGAAGCATTGCATGGCAATGTAACATAAAACCCTGCTTCATCCATGACCGTTTACTAAAGAAATGAATTCAGGTGACAACTGTTTTATTTTTATATGGTTTAAGAGGTTTGTAGATCCACAACATCTTTTTCATTAACCCAGCTGTCAAACTTCGGAGGCCACCCCACCCATCGTACGAGCACCATGGATCTTTTACCATGCGTCTTCTTGTCTAATACTTTTTCTACTTTAAAAGCTTTGTCCTTAGCCATAATAATCTTTTGTAACTCCTCTTCATAAAATGATCCATCGATAACATCGTTATCATAATCAGATAGTTTGTAGACTGGTGGTTGTCGTGGTATACATTCGGTTATAGTGAAGAATTCATCGGTGTAATTTTGTTCATAACCCTTGGTAAAAGGACCCCTCATCTTTGATATTCTAACCACATCGCCTATTTTGTATTTAAATACAGGCGACTTCTTACACACATTACCATACAAAGTGTCATAGACAAGCGGTTCATTTTCTTTGTTGACATCTACAGGCCTCATTTTAATACTTCTGTGATAACTACTGTTGTATCCTTGAATAATGTCTTGTAAAACATTGATGTAGCGTTTAGAGTTTATAGCTGTTAAATAAGCCACATCCGGCCTTTTAACGTTCTATTAAAGCGTTCAATAACACTTGCTTTCAATTCGCTCCCCGTGCTGAAATGATAAATGCCATGCTTTTTAGTTAGTTGTTGGAAATGTTTGTTAAAAAAATTCCTTCCCCTTATCAGTCTGAATTTTCTGTGGGATTCTACCCTCTTGTAGTATTGAGTTAAATGCATTGGTCACAGCCAATCCAGTCTTGTTCTTTATACAACGTACCCATGCATATTTGCTAAACACGTCTATACATGTAAGCAGAAATTTTGTATTGTCATTTTCCGTAGAATACATTGACATGTCTACCAGGTCCATTTGAAATTGTGTATCAATACCGTAAACAATGACCCTATTCCTTTTAAAATGACGTCGTAATGGTTTGTGAAGCGTATACGCATCTTGACTGGATAACCATTCTGAAACCTCTTTATCACTTAGCAAATCACCACTTTCCTCTAACACACCACGTTTTAATCTATTCACCCCTCCTAAAGAACCGGGGTTTGATGGTGTGTAGTACACCTTATGCAATTGGTCATTCATGTTATCAATGCAGATGCCACAAAATAATGAAACAATGCTTCTATAAACATATCCTTTTATTTTAAAATCAGGGGTAATCACACACTACATGAATATATAGTTGAAATAGAAACAGCAACATCAACCAATGTCTAGGTATTGTAGAAAATTAACACATGCCTCAAAATTTTTGTCAAGCAGGTAAATAACCAGAGTATCAACAACTTCAAAGACATAGCTATCACACTGATCGTTTCTTGACAATAACATCACACACATGTCAGTTACATATGTACATAGGCATACTATATCAGCAGTTTTACAGACATTGTCATGTTCAAACATTGATTTTAGAATGTTTTTAAGCAAAACACAGGGTGAATCATTCTGGCACGTATAGAGTTGTATCAATTCATTCCAGTCATTTGATAGGCCTCTGACTATGTCCATGTGCTTCATTAGACAAGTCAACCGTTTTTTAATATGGGGGTCAATTACAAACTTGTTTTCTCCATAATGTTCGGTCATTAATTATCTTATACAGCATGTTGGTTATTTCACGGTGAAGTCTACGTCTCAGAATAAATTTGAGCAATCCCCAACAGTTACCCATGTTAGCATTAGTGTTCAAAATAATGATCCAGCCGAACAAGTTTTCCAACCGTCAACCGCGTCATAGACAGCCTGTTCACAGCTATCATCCACCAGCTTCTCGCGGAGTTCACGCAGTCTCTGTAGAATGTGGGGCTCCTCTCTTAGATCATACAACACGCTTTCGACAACTCCATGGATTCTCTGAGGGTGCGGTGTCAATCCAAAGGGTTTTAAAGCATTGCCGATGATTTCGTTTAACGCAGGTTTAAACAGTTTACTGGAAATGTCTTCAAAATGATTGTAAAAGAAGTACTTGTCAGGATCAAACAAACAAGTGTGCTGGATCTGACTCGGGTGGTTCACTTCACAACCGTAGCACAGCTCTTTTAACTTTACGTCGAGGAGAAAATCCAGAATGACCGCTGTGACCGCTTTTATGAAATTGAACCCCTTTACGCCAATAACACCATCCGTGTCATCAACGCCCTTAAGATCCGGGGCATCCGGAGATGGACCTCCTAAACCGTGAGTTGAAATGAATGTTAGATTGCTGTAGCCAAGATCCATGCAAAACTTGTCGAGCCATTGCTTGATGTCAGGGGTCTCAACAGGCGTATCAAACCATGCTGAAGTAGACGCAACATCGGCTGCTGGTGAAGTTGCCGGGCCATCGAGTGATGTGCTGAGTCCAGGAAGGTCTGTAGTAGTAAAGTCTTGAGACATGTTGGTTTGAATGCTGGTTTGAAATGAGCGTGGTCACCCCCAATCTTTAAGGTCTGTAGAAGGTGGGCGGTGTTACACGGTCACTCCTACGAACTCGCCCACACGTTTCATGGTCAAACAGTCTGACCTTAATTATATTGAGTTTGTCGTATGCATCACTCCATTGAAACAGGCTGTCTATCCTTGAAAACATATCATTCAGGATAGACACATCTTTCCACTGAAACAAAAAATTCATGCGGAAACATTCATTGTACTCTGTCTCTGAGAAAGTACACACTCCGTCACTGAGACCCTGTTTGTCCTCGATGGTAAGTATGTAGACATGGTCAGCTACCCTCTTGATAGTGTGGTTACCAAAACCCTCTGCATCGAATAATGGTTCATCTCCAGAAGCTTTCAAGTCCTTCCAAACACGGTTGTAAAATACATCCCAGTCCTTTTCCGTGAAATACATACAACGGTCTTCAACCAACGCATCACCCTTGTTGAATAACTTAACAGTACGAGATGTTCTGTCAAAGTCGTACACACACAATTGTGCGTTGTCTAGCTGAAATTCATATTTCAGATCTTCTAACGGCTCATGGAGAGACTTGGTCAAACCTGGACCATATCCTCTCCTCGGAGCCCAACATAACTTAACATTTGTTTCTATATCATTTACCATCGTTGTTTTAGGAGTGCTGGTGCCTGCCATTGCTCAAGAGGAAAAAACACAACAATACTTGTTGAATAAATGCAATGAACAAACCTAAACTTCTTTTTAAATACACAGATGACCAAACACGTCACACCACAACACACACACCGGAATGGGGGAAGGCGGGTGGGAGGGAAAGAGGGCGGGCGAGGCGGGGCGGGGTGAGCGGAAGGGGAAAGGTCAAAGGTCAGCAATTAGGTCATAAATCAGGGCCATAAATCACTTTTTGACACAAAGTGCATTATATTATCTTCTTAGGATATTTGTTATGCAACATTTAGAAGGGAAATTTAAAGTGCCCTCATTCTCACACAATTATATGTAAGGATATTTGGTATGCAAAATTTAGAAGGGAACTTTAATGTGCCCTCATTCTCACACAATTATATGTAGGGATATTTGGTATGCTAAATTTAGAAGGGAATTTAGGGTCTTGAAATATGTGAGCTATTAGGTAATGAAATGTAAAATGGAATTAGTCGCGTTCGAAAACCATTATAAATTAGATAAATTACAAATAACTAGATTATTTGTCTGAATAAATTCTCCACCATTAAAATCGTAATACAATGTCTCGTTGTATCTGCTCAATTTCTACTGTAAGGAATTTGCTTTAATAAGGAAATTATGATTAATTCACTTATTGGAGTGATATTATTCGCATGGCTTATTGAGGTACAGCTTTGAAGCGAAATATTTTAGAAACAGGGATGAGATTATTTATCAAAATATACAATCATCTATTAATAAAGACAAATTATAAATCTAATTTAACATATATATATATATATATATATATATATATATATATATATATATATATATATATACTTATAAATATATACATACATAAGACAGGTTAGTGAGAAGAGTGACAGAATGTGAAATAACTGATCAGTACAGTGAAAATTTACTTTATGGAGTCTGTTGACAATGCCTTAAGAACCATTTCATCCTTCTTTGAGTCTATATCGATTTGTTATCAGATTACCCAACGTATTTGTTTCCTTGAGTTCTTTGTGTTGCTTGGTTCTTGGCTCTTAGTCGAAAGTTTGTTCCGTCGATGTTTTGGACCGCTGTAAGTTTGGAGTTATTGTCTGTATGAATGATGAGGTTTTGGTTTTGAAGTGAGGCCTTCTCATGTACCATAGCGCGTGAGAGGCTTCCTCAGGACTTTCAGTCCCGAGCTTCCTTGGACCTCACATGGCCTGGGTCTGGATCCGACAAGATCCAAAGAGAGGATTGATTCAGCAAAGTACTGTGACTTTGTGTGAGATGTTTCTGGATTAAGGAATGTCCTTTTTAAGATGCTGTTTGCTGAACAATGATCACAATGTCACGCAATCTGATGAGTCTAAGTGTAGCAAACTGGTTTATATCAGAGGACAGAATCTTGTGTGTCCCGAGTCTCTCGGCAAATCCAAGAGTGTGTGTTCTGTCTTTTATGGCTTCGCCCTTTGAATTTAGGGCCTCTTTGCAGAGAAGATTGCAAATCAAATGGGATATAGACAAGTCTCTTTGTTAGTTTTATTGGCCAGATGTGAGACTTCCTTGTACCTCAAGTTTTTCCATTTATGACGTTGTGGAACTTTATTTATTACATTATGCCTTCGCTTTATACAGCGCACCCCCACTTTTTTCAGAAGTAAATTTTTCAGTGATTTTTATCTGGAACCGAGCCTAGTTACAATGATGCCATTTGTACAGTGACATACTGTTTAAACAACATAAAGTTCTGTCTTTTAAATAAACATGTCTATAGAATTTTAATATATCACCAAAATAAGTACTTCAAAATTATTACTTGACATCTAAGATTAAATAATAAATATCTCTCTCCAGTGTGTTTTTGGAGTAAAGTTTTGGAGCTATGACAAAAACTACAGTGATTAACAACAACATTTCAGTAGTTCATATGTTAATGTAATCTTGTGTTAAAGCAGTAAACATATTTGGCTTGCTGTCTGTATACTGGAGGCTCGGAGCTCGAGACTCGACTCGAATCCGGATTACCCCCCCCAGACTTTGCTTATTTAGAAAATGAATATAGAAAATATGTGGAGATGGGGTGGAGGTGGGATTTCAGGAGAGTTGTCACAGGAAGCATTTAAGCAGTGGTTTATATACTCCTGCTCCGTGGCTGGGTTGGTCAGATTAAAATTAACATGCTCCTCCCGAACCTCTGTTAATTAACTCAATTTAAGTAGTTTGTATGTTAATGTAATCTTGTGTTAAAGCAGTAAACGTATTTGGCTTGCTGACTGTATACTGGAGGCTCAGGGCTCAAGACTTGACTCGAGTCCTGATTACCCCCAATAAAGGCATTAAGATGAAAGAACAGTACCATGACTATGGTAGAAGTATTTAGGACAGCAAGCCAGTGTTGTGGAATATTGCAGTCTCTTTCCCTCTTAGCAAGAAAACTCAAAAAATCCAGGGGTTCCAGATATCAAAGATTAGACATTATTGAACAAAGCAACAAAGCCGAGATGCCAGTTGATCACCTAGCATCTGAAATTTCACTTCAGAATCACGCATCCTTTATACAGCTTCTGTTCTACCCTCTCTCTTTGAGAGATGGACTCTTCGTCCAATAAAATCATCTTATGCCCCCCAGTTTCGTCATCACCGTCTCCCTTCCAGCTGGTCACCTTGCTATTTCATCTTAATGACATTGGCATTATCAGCACCAGCTCTGCTCATTAAATTTTCCTTTTAATATTCCCACCTCAATATTTGAGAAAAGGCCAATGGGAATTGGCGAGTGGAATTTGCATTCCACTCCCCCAGACATACGGGTATAAAAGGAGAAGGAATGCCCACTCTCATTCAGGTTTTGTGCTTAGCAGCCAAGACAAGGTCCTGGCTATTTCAGGGGCTAGTACAGCAATGTGGCAAGAGGGACACAACGTTTTGTTCCCTCCATCAGGGAATGGAGGTTACGACAGTAACTGAGACGTTCCCCTTATGTCACACACTCGACGTTGTGTCAATGTAGTGACACTAGGGGTCCCTATAGAAAAACGGCACAACGGCTGAACCATGTTACGTGAACTGCCGATGCAGGTGCAAGCAAGCATCAGACTGCACGTAACCTCCCCCAACGCCCCAAAAGACATCATGTTGTTCCCCACATCCCTGATGGGGGGAAGTGACATAACTAGCATGGGAGCAGGCAAAGCCAGCCGCTGCCTTTTCTCTATATGTTTTCTCTCCACAGAGTATTAGATTCGACTGGGGCAATCTAACACTGTAATATCTTGCTAAGGAATTAGGTGTCGGCGCCCCAGCCCGACTTGGAGGGGTTTGTGGTGACCACGACGCATCTGGACACTTGCTGTAGGGGAACTCCTGCCCATAGAAAAGAAAGGTTAGTCCAAGGGCTGAATAAGTGGTGGCAGAGGGGCGTAACAGCCATGCGATGTGTGGTGTAGTTCCATGCCCATCTTGGGACTCGAGTCTGAAGCCAGTGCTGAAGCTGTCTCATATGCATCAACCTGAGTGGCATGACCACCACAGAGGATGACATATGCCCCAGGAGCCTCTGAAAGTGTTTCAGTGGAACCGCTGTCCTCTTCCTGAATGAGTTCAGGCAGTTCAGCACTAACTGAGCACGCTCGCTTATAAGGCGCACAATCATCGACACCGAGTCTAACTCCAGGCCGAGAAAAGAGATGCTCTGAACCGGGGAGAGCTTGCTCTTTTCCCAATTGACCCAAAGCCATAGACAGCTGAGGTGAATGAGCACCAGGTCCCTGTGTGCGCACAGCCACTCTTGAGAGTGTGCTAGAATCAGCCAGTCGTCGAGGTAGTGAGTATGTGGATGCCCACTTACCTTAACGGTGCAGGAGCTGAAGGGGGAACATGCAACGGCATGTCGAGGAGTGTTGCTTCGAACAGAGGCAGCAGTGCTGAGGGGGACCTCAATGGATTTACCTTGCTCTTTGTACCCGGCATAGGACAGGTTAGCGACTGAGGAGGAGGGCCTCTTGCGCGTTCATGGGCTGCGAGTGCTCGGTGTCTGGCGGCCGTGACAATGGCGGCCGTGAACATCGATTATATGGCCTAAGGCGTGAGGAAAGCACTCTTTTTGTTGACAATGTGGGTACCGCAGCCCGTTCGGGTGTGTGAACACAACACAAAAATAAACAAAAGATTTACCTTCTGGCCCTCCACTGGAGGATGGAGTGGTCTGGATACCATCTCCGTAGCGGACATCTCTCTCCCTGGGTCATCCATTTCAGGGGCGCTTAGGCGCCTGTGGGGACTCTAAGCTGGGGCCAAAAACTGGGCTCAGGCTGAGAGTTCAAAGCATTCGAACGGGTATGCCCAGCAAGCAATTGAACTGGGAAAATGAGCATGAGAATTGGTCACATTGCATTCGAAAGGGAGGGCTTACACTGTGATTCGAACCAGAGACACCTGTGGTTCAGCACCAGCAAGCCCAAAAACATGATTGACCACACTCACTGAAATATTATCTGTAAGTGGCGCAAGTGATTATTACTGGTCAGAAATGAGCCAATTAGGAATTAATATGGCCCTGTTTACACACCACTGACCTAATCTGTATTCTACGTCCATTAACGGAACAGATTTCAGCATATCAGGCATAAGACAAAGAGTGAATGTTTGTATATTATGAATGTATTTGTAATTACTCCATTTGTTTTTAGCTTATAACAAGGACAGAGTCAAATATTTTTTATGAAAATATTATTTGCGAATAAATAACTATTTTCTGTACGACTTTAATTCTGACCTTTAAACAACAATCTCCTCCTAAGTGTCTTCTAGCAAAAGAGTCAAGGGTTCATGAACGTTTTTACATTTCCAATTTTAAAAATATTTAGTGTTAATTATAACATTGTGGTATTATATTACCTGGAATCTGTTTTAAAGAAATCAGTTACGAGAGCTGCGATGAGGCTTTTAACACAGTTTTTAGCACACTCACTTCTTACTGCTGTTAACCAGCGCTCTGTATTTTTATCTTCTTTTGCAAAGTTGTGAAAGCATTATCAAAATGTATTCTGCTGTGGTCCCTCATTCACCGTCATTCAAGTTTATTCAACTATGACAACTTCTGCTTTCACAAATACGGTTTGTTAAAAGGGTCCATTTTATGTTGGGTATGTCCTTGTCAGGCCTGTGCTCAAATGGAGCCATCAGTTAAAGGAGTAGTTCACCTAAAAATGGAATAATTTTACTCACCCTTATGTTATTCCAAACTGTATGCTGTTATTTGTTTTCTATATTATTAATTGTATCTGTACACAATAAGATAAAAGGCCTCCCTGAGTGGGTAAAGTCTGAAAAGGATTACTAGAATTTTCCACCCAAAGATCTAGGCTGTATAATATAATTTATATTTCAACAATTCATTTATTTTTTCTTTTACAATGCATATATATTTCAGTTCTTGCCATATTGTATATTTCATGCTGATTTATTTTTGGGTACTGCAAAAATCTAGTTTGTGCCAAATAATATGTGTGGACATTGCCTGTTATTTATATCATTATATGTTAGTTGAATGTACTGAATTAACTTAAATAACAGTATATATTTTAAAACCAAATATTATCACATTTAGAGCCTTTTTTCCAAAAGTTATTTCATTCAGCTCACATTTTAAGTACCAAAAAGGACCATTACATTTGAGACTTCAGGACCTCTGACCCCTCCTGTAATGGTTTGGTCATCCCCAATGTTCAAGACATGGTTACGGTGTTTTGACCCTTTTGCCTCTGTACTTTCAAAGCATCACAAATACCGGACAATTCCTATGAAGTATCATTACATGGGCAGTGCCAGCACTAAAAGCCGAACAAGACGTTGGTAATTTTCGGAATGGCATACTACCATACTACTCTTAACTATTTCTGTTATACATATGACAGAAGCAATAGTATTATAAGTAGTGTGCCATTGAAGTTGAGTGGTGCATTGACACCCTACTAGGACTTTGGGAAACATTTTAGTACATTTCTATTTTTATACTGTGGAAGGCTTTGTTTGGAAAATGTTAATAAAGCATTATTGTTAAATGTTGTTGTGGCAGGCCGGGTGGGGCGGAGTGAGGATGGAGAGGAGCAGAGGTGTACACCTGGGGCAGCTGTGAGTGATGACGGCGTGAGTAGGCGGGGGATAAAGCCAGGAGCAGAACTGCAGTTGAGAGAGAGATGCAGAGAGAAAGAGACACATTGAAACTGTGTTTGTGTTGCATCTGCCAGAGGATGGAGGAGCCGTTGCTGTCTGACACGAGGCGGAGGAACCGCTGCCGTCCACCAGGGGGTGGAGGAGTGGCTGAGGATCAGGTGAGTGCATGTCTGCGGGAGCCAAAGAAGAATGTTGTCTGTCTCTTCTCTCTCTCTCTCTCTCTCTCTCTCTCTCTCTCTCTCTCTCTCTCTCTTTCTCCCTCCCTCTTGTGCTCTCTCCTTCTCTTGCTTCCCTGCTCTCTCCTTCCCTTAGTGTGGTGCATGAGTACCGGAGGCAGGGAAAACCATCCAGTGCTGGGTCGACTGAAAGAACTGCTGTTCCTCTCCAGAGTGGGAGGGGAGTAAGTACAGGCCAGATACAGTAGATCCCTAGCCTGAATCGGGCAACGGGGGAATGTGGCGTGGCATTGCGGGCGAGGCAGAGAGAGGACGGAGAGGAGCGAGGCAGAGGTGTGCACCTGGGGCGAATGAATGAATGAAGAGAGACATCTTGAAGCTGTGTGTGTTTATGTTGCTGTGTGTTTAGTTTGATGTGGTGTAGTATTATACATGCAAAAGAATTACAGCAACATGATTTGAATTTAGGAAAAATCCAATCTTAATCCTGGAATTCTACAACGTCATAAATTAAAAGACTCTGGTGCCAGTGAGTCTCACATCTGGCCAATAAAACTAACAAAGAGACTTGTCTAGATCCCATATGACTTGAAAACTTCTCTGCAAAGAGGCCCTAAGTTCAAAGGTCAAAGCAATAAAAGACAGAACACACACTCTTGGAGTTCCTGAGAGACTCGGACACACAAGATTCTGTCCTCCGATATAAACCAATTTGCTACACTTAGCAAACGGGACAAGATTTTGTGATCATTGTTCAACAAACAACATCTTAAAATCCAGACATTCCTTAATCCAGAAACATCTCACACAAATTCACAGTACTTTGCTGAATTAATCCTATAAAATACACAAGACCGCATGGACCCACAGGATATCTAGCCTTGCTAGATAATTCTGACAATTGCTTTGAACTGTGGTAAATTGTATAACTGACAAATTAATGATTATAGCATGATGTACCTGTTTAAAATGTGTGTAATGTTTTATCCATGTTGTATAACCAAGGAATTAAGCAGTAGGGTTTAACCAGGGATTTTCATGTTTTGTTACCTACACATAATATTCATGGAAGAATGTCAAATTTGGTATGCAATGGTTTGCTTGGTTACATAGAGAAAGCTGATGACAACGAATGTCATGCCTCTTGTACCATTTGCCAGATATAAAAGTTAATGATTAAAACATGCACTATTTTTCAGCTGGAAATTTGTAAGACTCCAAAACAAAGGACCATAAAATCAACTGTTGGAAATGACAGCCCAGTCGACCATGTGACTCTGAAAAGTCACTTTTGATTGGCGCATGACATCTTTGGGGATGAGGCCAGTTTCAGTTCAAATGTTTCCAAACAGGAAGAACAAGCTTTTCTTCTCTGCTCTTCTCTCTTCGTCTTCTTCTGCTCTTCTGACTGCTCAGACTTTGCTCTGGCTCTTCCCTAGTGGTCTTCTCTGGATCTCTTTGGAACCATTTCCATGCCAAGTGAGGTCCAATGAAGCTCAGGACTCAAAAGTCCAGAGGAAGCCTCTCACGCTCTATGGTTCAGAGAAGGCCTCGCTTCAAAGGCCTTGCTTTATTCATTCATAAAGACAATAACTATCTGATCTTACAGAGGTCCAAAACATAGACGGAACGAACTTTCGACACGCAAGTACATCTCCAATATTGTGCTCAAAGTGCTGGTGTATTTGTTAAATACGTTGGGTAATCCGATAGCAAATCGATATAGACTCAAAGAAGGATGAAATGGTTCTTAAGGTATTGTCAGCAGACTCAATAAAGTTAATTTTCACTGTATTGATAATTTATTTCACCAACCTGTCTCATGTATATATGTGTTAGATTAGATTTATGTTTAGAATAGCGATAAAGTTTGTCTGTATTCAAAGACGACATGACTGTGGTATATTCTCATAAATAAACTCATCCCTGTTTCTACAAGATTTCGCTTCAAAGCTGTACCTAAATACATGTGATATTATTTTCAATAAGCCATGAGAATAATATCACTACAATAAGTTAATTAATCATAATTCACTTATTAAAGCTAATTCCTTACAATAGAAATTGTGAGCAGATACAACAAGGAGAATAATCTAGTTATTTGTCCATCCATCCATCCATCCGTATTCAACCGCTTATCCGAAGTCGGGTCGCGGGGGCAGCTGCTCCAGCAGGGGGCCCCAAACTTCCCTATCCCGAGCCACATTAACCAGCTCTGACTGGGGGACCCCGTGGCATTCCCAGGCCAGTGTGGAGATGTAATCTCTCCACCTAATCCTAGGTCTTCCCCGAGGCCTCCTCCCAGCTGGATATGCCTGAAAAACCTCCCTAGGGAGGCGGCCAGGGGGCAGATGCCCAAACCACCTCAACTGACTCCTTTCGATGCAAAGGAGCAGTGGCTCTACTCTGAGCTCCTCACAGATGACTGAGCTCCTCAACCTATCTCTAAGGGAGAAGCCCGCCACCCTTCTGAGGAAGCCCATTTCGGCCACTTGTACTCGCGGCCTAGTTCTTTCGGTCATGACCCAGCCTTCATGACCATAGGTGAGGGTAGGAACAAAAATTGACCAGTAGATCGAGAGCTTTGCCTTCTGGCTCAGCTCTTTTCGTGACAATGACGCGATAGAGCGAGTGCAATACCGCCCCCGCTGCCCCGATTCTCCGGCCAACCTCCCGCTCCATTGTCCCCTCACTCGTGAACAAGACCCTGAGGTACTTGAACTCCTTCACTTGGGGCAATACCTCCTTCCCTACCTGGAGTACGCACTCCATCAGTTTCCTGCTGAGAACCATGGCCTCAGATTTAGAGGTGATAATCCTCATCCCAGCCGCTTCACACCCGACTGCCAAGCGATCCAGTGAGAGCTGAAGGTCATGGACCAATGATGACATGAAGACAATATCATCTGCAAAAAGCAGCAATGAGATCCCCAGCCCACCGAACCGCACACCTTCCCAACCCTGACTACGCCTCGATATCCTGTCCATGAATATCACAAACAGGATTGGTGACAAAGCGCAGCCTTGGCGGAGACCAACCCCCACATGGAATGAACTCGACTTTGTGCCGAGGACCCGGCCACAGCTCTCGCTTTGGACGTACAGGGATTGGATCGCCCTAAGAAGGTACCCCCCCACCCCATACTCCCGCAGCACCTCCCACAGTCTCTACCGGGGGACCCGGTCATTTGCCTTCTCCAGATCCACAAAACACATGTAGACCGGATGGGCATACTCCCAGGCCCCCTCCAGGATCCTTGCGAGAGTAAAGATCTGGTCCGTCGTTCCACAGCCCAGGACGAAAACCGCATTGTTCCTCTTCAATCTGAGGTTCGACAATCGGCTGAACCCTCCTCTCCAGCACCTTGGAGTAAACTTTACAAGGGAGGCTGAGAAGTGTGATGCCCCTGTAGTTGGCACACACTCTCTGATCCCCCTTTTTGAAGAGGGGAACCACCAACCCATTCTGCCACTCCTTAGGCACTGTCCCAGATTTCATGCAATGTTGAAGAGGCGTGTCATCCATGACACCCCCTCCACATCCAAAAATTTCAGCATTTCTGGTCGGATCTCATCAATCCCCAGGTCTTTACCACTGCGGAGTTGTTTGACTACATCAGTGACCTCCCCAAGGGAAATAGAATCTGATCCCCCATCAGCCTCCGGCTCTGCCTCTAGCATAGAGGGTGTGTTGGGATTTAGGAGTTCTTCAAAGTGTTCCTTCCACTGGCCAATAACCGCCTCGGTTGAGGTCAACAGCGTCCCATCTTTGCTGTATACAGCTTGGATGGTTCCCCGTTTCCCCCTCCTAAGGTGGCGGACGGTTTTCCAGAAGCACTTTGGTGCGGACCGAAAGTCCTTCTCCATGGCTTCTCCGAACTTTTACCACACCCACTGCTTTGCCTCCCTCATGGCTGAGCCGGCAGCCCTTCGGGCCTGTCGGTACCTTACAACTGCCTCCGGAGACCTCCGGGACAACAAATCCTGGAAGACCTCTCTCTTTAGTCGGACGGCTTCCCTGACCACCAGTGTCCACCATGGTGTTCGAGGGTTACCACCCCTTGCGGCACCTAAAACCTTGAGGCCGCAGCTCTTCACCGTGGCTTCGGCAATGGAAGCTTTGAACATTGCCCACTCCGGTTCAATGTCCCCAACCTCAGCAGGGATGCCTGAAAAGCTCCACCGGTGGTGTGAGTTGAAGATCTTGCAGACAGGGACCTCCTCAAAACGTTCCCAGTTCACCCGCACTACTCGCTTGGGCTTCCCAGGTCTGTCCAGAGTCTTTCCCCACCCCCCTGACCCAACTCACCACCAGATGGTGATCGGTTGACAGCTCTGCCCATCTCTTCACCCGAGTGTCCAAAACATATGGCCTCAGATCCGATGACACGATTACAAAATCGATCATCGACCTTTGGCCTAGGGTGCTCTGGTACCATGTACACTTATGAGCATCCTTATGTTCAAACATGGTGTTTGTTATAGATAATCCATGACTAGCACAGAAGTCTTATAACAAACATCCACTTGAGTTCAGATCGGGGAGGCCGTTCCTCCCAATCACGCCTTTCCAGGTGTCCCTGTCATTTCCCATGTACGCGTCAAAGTAACCCAGCATCACTATGGAGTCCCCTACTGGGGCCCTATTCAGGACTTCATTCAGGGTCTCCAAGAAGGCTGAATATTCTGAACTGCTGTTCGGTGCATATGCACAGACAACAGTCAGAGTCCCCCCCCGCGCAACCTGTAGGCGTAGGGAGGCGACCCTCTCGTCCACCGGGGTAAACTTCAATGTAGCAGGGCTCAGCCGGGGGCTCGTGAGTATCCCCACACCCGCCCGTGGCCTCACACCCTGGGACACTCCAGAGAACAGTAGAGTACATCCCCTATCCAGGAGTACGGATCCAGAGCCAAAACTTTGCATCAAAGTACGCCCCACCAGATCCAACTGGTAACGCTCCACCTCCCTCACCAGTTCCGGCTCCTTCCCTCCCAGTGAGGTGACATTCCACGTCCCTAGAGCTAGCCTTTGCTGCCCGGGACTGGTCCGTCAAGGCCCACGGCCTTCACTGCCACCCATATGGCAGCGCACCCGACTCCTGCGGTTTCTCCAATGGGTGGTGGGCCCAAGGGATGTAGAGGGGGGTTTCACGTCGCTTCTTCGAGCTGTGCCCGGCCGTGACAAGCCCGGCGACCAGGCGCTCACCGACGAGCCCTCCATCTGGGCCTGGCTCCAGACGGGGGCCCCGGGCTTCCTCCGGGCAGGGTAACTCCTCCTCTTGCCGTTTTTTTTCATGGAGCCTTTGTGAACCATTCTTAGTCTGGCTCCTCACCTGAGACCACTTTGCCTTGGGAGACCCTACCAGGAGCACCTTGTTCCAGACAACACAGCCCTCAGGATCATAAGGGCACACAAACCTCCCCACCACGATAAGGTGCTGGTTCCCGGAGAGGCTTATTTGTCATTTATCTAATTTATAATGGTTGTCGAGCCTGACTAATTCCATTATTAATTTCATTATCTAATAATGTAGAATAAGGACAGTTTAATTTAGTTCATAGCTCACATATTTCAAGACCCTTACATGTAATGGTGTGAGAAGACGAGCACTTTAACGGTTCCCTTCTAAATGTAGCATACCAAATACTCTTACAGTGGTGTTTAGATTAAAGTTCGTTGAATGTGCATCCGGCTCCAGCTTCCTCCTTTCCCAACCAAACAGAGGTCTTTCACACTTTTCTTTCCTAAGAGAGAAATAAATGCATTTCAATATGAAAAGAAGTACATATACAGTGAACTTTTAGCACTCTCATAATCTGCAATTAACTATGAAAATCATTCGATTAATTGAGTTTAAATATTTTAATGGACTGACAGTAATAGTTTGTTAGGATATGATTCAATACCAATCTTGTTCAAGAATGTGACAAGGCCAAAGTTCCTATGTAGTGATAAGATTGACAACAAATCAAATAAAAGAAAAAAATTTGTGTACAGAATCAGCCACAATCTGTCATTGACTGTAAATCTGAATCTGAAGCACAAGGCTAAAAATATCCTTCCATGAATGTAATTCAGTATGTTTCATTTGGGACTATAGAGCAAATTCTACATACATACATGGGAAACCATTGCAGGAAGTATTTTTAGACACATTTCTAACAGATGTGTGCAGATTGACTGAGAGAGACAGCCAGAAGGACCACGTCTGTCTGTCTGTCTGCGCAGCACTGACCTCAGCAGGCGGATGCAGAGCACAGCATCATTAAGAGAATTGCTTTGGGGAGGCGCATCACAAGCACTGGACGGATCAAATATGTGCCATCTGACGCTCAGGATTTATGGCTTAAGTCAAAATTGCTTTTCCCAGTGTGCAGATTAAAGCAGTGTGGGACGTTTGCAGGGCGACTGTGTGTTCTCTCTGAACAGAGGATGTGCGCAGGCTGATTTGTGGAGGTGTGTGTGAGAGCTGAAGGACTATGAGCAGCATGCAGCTGGAGACTGTGTTTGTGTTCATGTGCATCTGTCTGATGGGCACTGCAGGAAGAGCCTCTCATAAACGAGGTCACAAACTGGAGAGCTACAAACAAAGCAGGTAATAATGCAATGAAAAACTGCCTCTGACTGATGAAAATGATGATTTCTGGGTTTAGTTATGTGACGAGTTTGAAGAGAGTAGAGGCCCCACATATGTTTTGAATGTGTATTTTCCTCTCAAACTGATTCCTGACTCTCAGATATACAGAGACCACATTTGGATCACCCCTTAAAATCTGCATTTAAGTCTTAAGATCTTGAATAAAATGAATGACATAATTCATATTTTGCACTATTTCAAGGTAAATAATCAAATGTGTGTGAATTGAACATGTGCTGGATAACATTAGGTTTTGTTCATGTCAGCTCCAGTGCATTTATGTTCAATGTTTTATGCTGATAATATGTGTAATGAAAACATTTGCATTAAATTAGAATAGAATTGAAAATGGACGGATTTTCATTACTTCTCTCAGACTTTTGTGTATAATATAGAAAATGCACTAACAATTATGATAATCATGAAATTGAAATTGAGTCAAATTCTCTGCTCAAAAATGATGTAACTTTCTTTAAAAAAAGACTATAGATTCTGACAATAAAGACCACATGTGTAGGATCTAAATTTCAGCATGTTTTTCTGATTTTATTTGTTAAATGCTTAAAGTTCTGCCAGTGTGTGTAATGGAGGATTGTGTATGAGTGTGGAAAGCTGCAGTTTCACCCTTCTTGACTTGTTTCCAGAATACACTTGAAAAGCTTCATCCCTTAAGATGTGATTATCAGACAGCATATGGTTGATGCGATTTCCTGGAGTTTCTTATCATCAATGATCATCTAGTTCAGTCACTGTAAACCCTTTAAACTCACACAGCTTTCTTTCCAAATGACACAGTGGACATTACTGAACACCGCTGACACTTCTAGCGGTTTCCTTTCATCATTTTAAACCAAAAGCAGATTTCACTCAGACATGTAAAAAAGGAGACATTTGCCAAATATCTGGAGAGCAATTGTATCTTATTACACATGCACATTTAGATTTCGTACTGAAAGGTGCTGCACCATTTCCTGCCGGTAACAAACAGCAGTGTAACACACATAAGTGACAGAGTGCTGGTTTTGTTTTGTGCAGTCGAGAGGATTTCTGTTGAGCGGATTATTAACCAGCTGCAGAGCAACAACATCATGACTACACACCTTCTGTCCATCTACAAATCCATGTTGGGTGTTGAAGAATTCCTCCATTGTGATGGACATCATCTTACATACTCATGTGATGTAGAATTAAAGATACAGCTCTCATATCTGAAATCCTTTTTGGTATAATCAAATGAATTATTATTTGGAATAATTAGAAATGAAACTAGAAATGACTGCACAAGAGAACAAGAATAAAATAAACTGCTGGTGTTGAAGTGAAAAGTGTGAAACAGGCACAAATGAGACCTTCAGTTATCGCATCAGCAACATTTTTATTAACCATCATGAGGCATGTCATTTACAGACATGCTCGCCCTTTTCTCCTTCTTGCACGGCAGTGCAATTGCCCCTGGGCGCTTCGACAGTGCAGAAACCCAACTCTAAGAGAGTTGTTTAAGAGAGTGATTTTCTCTAAAAGAGCAATATACAGCGGCATTGAACGTCCTTTTCAGGACGCGTCTTTTTAAAGACGTGTTTCCGCCTCTGTGTAGTTTCTGGATGCGGTCGATTTCTCCCCACCTCCTACGGTCATAAAAACTGCCTGGCGTACCTGGGTTGCGATTACACGCAGGCAGCGTTTTTATGAATGGTTTATGTTTTCAGTGCGAGAATATAGCCATGACAGCATTGCGGTCGTAGGCTTTCTTTTGTCATGAGAGAAAGCCACTTCAGCCGCCCCCCCGCGCCTCGCCTCTTTCCCTCGGGATTGGGGCAGGCGCCGCGGGCGATGAAGGTGATTTGGGGATAAAGACGGGCTGTGTTCGCCAGGTAAATCCCCGCGAACCACCCGCCTCCCCAGCACACTTGCTTGCTCCCATCTGCTCGGGATGAGTGCGGCCCGCTTCACGGCCGGCCTGCCGGTCCCTTGAGCTCCCGGGATTGGATGACGATAATCACCGCTGCATCGGAGAGCATTACAGCGGCGTCTGATGCTGATGACTCGTCTGCGCGCCCAGTCTGAGCCTGATGCGCAGAGGTCCGATATGCTTCCCCGGGTACCGCGAGCGCGAGGTTGGACCGGAAAATCCCGTCCCTCTCCCCTCACGGCTACTTGTTTGGTTCCACGGGCATGTGCGCCGCTCACAGCCGCGCCACACCCCCGGTTCCTTTCTTCCCGGACGTGCATGACGAGCTGAGCAAGCCAAGCTTCCTCGCTCCTCCACTCTCACTACCCTCGGCGGTACAGCGGTCCCAGACCACTCCCCCCCTGAACGCCACGGCCCCCTCCTGCAGTCCACCGGGCCAAGGCTCCAAAAATGTGCACTTGGGTAGTCCTGTTCTTGACGTGCTGCAGGAACTGCACTCCAACAGGCGATGGCCCCCTTTTGGTCCGGAAACGCAACACATGGACTGGACCTGGTCGCAATAGAGGAGGTAGACAAAGCACGCTTTCTCAAACACTCCCGTCTCCCAGCTCCGTCCATTCGGCGACACCACCTGACGACTCTACCCAGCAGGCCTCAGTGGTGAAGAAACAGACGGAGGCTATTTCACACATCCTGCCCTGCCGCAAACTTGTCGCCAGGGGCCATGCCCTGTCTGCTTGCTGAGGGCGTCCTCCTGCGGCTTTCAAGAAAGAAAGAAAAGCGGTGCTCCGCCTCAGCAAACATGGGCCCAGCTCTCAGCCCCAGCTTCGAGCTCCCCGCAGATGATGGACGCCCCCTCATCTCACGGACCCCCTCGAGGACCCAGAAGGCTCCCAGGCGCTCCTGAGATGACCGACCCAGAGACTGAGATGTTAGCTCCGGAGCTGATAAGACCACTCCGTTCCCCGGTGGGGGGCCGGGAGAATCTTTTGTTGAATTAATTTCATTTGCCACACCTCCTAACGGGGGCTGCGGTACTCACATTCTCAATAATAGAGCTATTTCCTTTTTTGTCTCTGGGTCACCTGGCCCACAAATGGCGTTCTCACGGCACCCTGCCGCAAAGCCTCAACAGTCCCGGCACGCCGAACGCGGCCCCAGATCCGCCTTCAGCCCCACGACTGTTCCCCGGCCGGCCGGTTCTGACGAGTCTAGAGGACGCCACTACAGGACCTCCTCCTCAGTCATCAACCCGCCCTCTGCCGGATGTGCGGAGCAACGTAAGTGCTTTGAGTTTTTCTCAGCACCAGAGCCTCGGGACGCGTCCGCGCCTCCCAACAGCGTACTACCTGCTCCACCCCGCTGTGAAACCCCGCTGGGTACGTCAAAAATAACCGTCCCTTTGGTGCCCCTAGCACAGAGATTGGATGCGTGGCTTTCACTTCCCAACCCGTCTCGCTGGCTGGCCCGGACTGTCCGCTTTACCGCAATGCACGGCCAACATGCCAAACTCCTGCGCGCGGAGATCGCTACTCTTTTACTCAAGGACGCGATAGAGCCTGTCCCTCCAACCGAAATGAAGAAGGGTTTCTACAGCCCTTACTTCATTGTACCCAGGAAAGGCGGCGGCTTACGACCAATCTTGGACCTGCAAGTTTTCATTCGAGCACTGCTCAAACTCCCGTTCAAAATGCTCATGCACAAATGTATCTTGACAAGCGTCCAGCACCTAGATTGGTTCGCAGCGGTAGACCTGAAGGACGCATACTTCCACGTCTCAATTTTGCTGCGACACCGACCCTTTCTACGGTTCGCGTTCGACGGCCAGGCATTCCAGTACAAAGTCCTCCCCCTCGGCATGTCTCTGTCCCCTTGCGTCTTCACTAATGTCGCAGAGGCAGCTCTTGCCCCGCTCTGTGAAGCCGGCCTCCGCATACTCAATTACCTCGACGACTGGCTCATACTGGCCCACTCCCGAGAGTTACTATGCGCTCACAGAGACCAGGTGCTCAGGCACCTCAGCCGCTTGGGGCTTCAGGTCAGCCGAGAAAAGAGCAAGCTCACCCCGGTCCAGAGCATCTCCTTTCTCGGTATGGAGTTAGACTCAGTCTCAATGTTCGCACGTCTCACCAATGAGCGTGCGCAGTCGGTGTTGAAATGCCTTGCCAAATTTAGGCCAGGCATGACGGTCCCTCTAAAACTCTTCCAGAGGCTCCTGGGGCATATAGCATCCTCTGCCGTGACCACGCCGCTGGGGTTGATGCATATGAGACCGATTCAGCACTGGCTTCAGACTCGAGGCCCGAGACGAGCATGGCGCCATGGCACGCAACGTGTGACAATCACCCCTGCCTGCTGAAAAACACTAAAACCCTGGACAGAACTCTGCTTTCTACGGGCAGGAGTGCCCCTGCTGCAGGTGTCCCAACGTGTCCTATTCACTACCGACACCTCCAGATTGGGTTGGGGTGCCGTGTGCAAAGGGCACGCAGCCGCGGGCCGTTGGAGAGGGGCCCTGCTGCGCTGGCATATCAATTGCCTAGAGTTGTTGACTGTTTTCTTTGCCCTGTGGCGGTTTCTCCCGTTAATTCGAGACAAACACGTCCTAATCAGGTCAGACAGCACCACTGCGGTAGTGTACATAAATCGCCAAGGCAGCGTATGCTCCCGCCACATGTCACGACTCGCCCGTATTCTCCTTTGGAGCCAGCAGCGACTATGCAAGTATGCATTTCCCCCAGTGAGCCTTCTTGCACAGGTGCTGTGCAAGGTCAGGGAGGATGAGGAACAAGTCACATTAGTGGCTCCCTACTGGCCCAACCGGGCCTGGTTCTCGGACCTCGTACTCCTCGCGACAGCCCCTCCCTGGCGAATTCCCCTGAGGAAGGACCTACTTTCTCAGGGGCAGGGCACGCTCTGGCATCCGCATCCAGACCTCTGGAAACTCCACGTCTGGTCCCTGGATGGGACGCGGAAGATCTAGCTGGTCTACCGCCTACCATTGTAGACACGATCAACCAGGCCAGAGCCCCTTCTACCAGGCAGCTTTACACCCAAAAGTGGCGCTTGTTCGCAGATTGGTGTTCTTCCAGGGCGGAAGACCCACAGAGGTGCGCAGTTAGGTCGGTGCTCTTATTCCTGCAAGAAAGGCTGGAGGGGAGGCTGTCCCCTTCCACCCTAAAGGTGTATGTTGCTGCTATCGCGGCTCACCACAACGCAGTAGACAGCAAGTCCCTTGGTAAGCACGTCTTAATCATCAGGTTCCTTAGAGGCGCCCGGAGGTTAAATCCCTCCCGGCCAAGCCTGTTCCCCTCCTGGGACCTCTTGGTAGTCCTCGCGGGCCTCCAGAGACCTCACTTCGAGCCACTAGAATCAGTTGGACTCAGGGCCCTCTCTCTTAAGACTGCCCTGCTGATCGGGCAGGTCGGGGACCTGCAAGCGTTCTCTGTCAGCAACACTTGCCTGGAGTTCGGTCCGGCAGACACTCATGTGATCCTAAGACCGCGACCGGGCTATGTGCCCAAGGTCCCTACCACGCCCTTCAGAGACCAGGTAGTGAACCTGCAAGCGCTGCCCCGGGAGGAGGCAGACCCAGCCCCTTCGTTGCTGTTTCCGGTACGTGCTTTGCGTACCTACCTGGACCGCACGCAGAGCTTTAGATGCTCTGAGCAGCTCTTTGTATGCTTTGGGGAACAGCGGAAAGGAAACGCTGTGTCCAAACAGAGGCTTTCCCACTGGGTTGTAGATGCCATTTCATTGGCTTATCACACCCAGGCTGTGCCCCCCCCCCTGAGGGTCCGAGCTCACTCGACAAGGAGTGTTGCGTCCTCGTGGGCACTGGCCAAGGGTACCTCCGTGGCAGACATTTGTAGAGCAGCGGGTTGGGCGACACCCAGCACCTTTGCGAGATACTACAATCTCAGGGTTGAGTCAGTTTCATCCCGTGTTTTCTCAGGTCCGAGCCAGTAGAACTCGGTAACACGCTGATGGGCTGGCCGGGTGAATCACTTGCATATACGCCCTTTCCCTCGCTTGAGGTAAAACAGTGCGTCTTTTTTCCCAGGAGACTCCACTCAACGCGAATCCCTGGTCGATTCCTCCCTAGCCCTCATGGGTCCGCAGTTCAGTGGAGGAACTTGCCGACCCAATCCACTGCGGGTACTCAGATCTACCCTGTACTGGAATAGGTGCTCCACAGAGCAGGGACTCCTACGCAGACTCACCATGTGTGTATTTTCCGCGATATGGTCCCCTTACGAGCAGACCCGCGTTTTCCTTGGGTAAAGTTTCGGCTGCCCCCCGATCGCCGTGTGTAGCAACTCCACCCTCGCTGAGGCTGGATCTGCCACCGCGCCACTTCCACGTGTCGCCTAAAAACACATGTGACGTATTCACCACCATACCTCCCCAGTTGGGCAGGGGTGGTCTCCGTGGGTCTTTCCCCCCTGAAAGTATGGGAAATTGGGTAAGACCCCCTTCCCTCAGTGCGTGTAAGGGCCCCGGCTGTCTATTGTTCTATGCAAGAAACATAGAGAGAAAAGAGGCCCAGCCAGGCTTGGCCCGTTCCCAGGTTGGCAAGCCTCGCCTTGTTCCCCTGCCTAGGGTAACCAGAAGGATCCCGACTACTTTTCTGGGGCATTGGGGAAGGGTACGTGCCCTGGCACAGCTGGTCGTTTGGCACGTAACAAATACCTGCCCGCTCCTGTGTCAGCAGAACACGTACATGGCTCAGCGCATGGCGGATTTAAATTGGACCCCTAGTGTCGCTTCTCCAACACAACGTGGAGAGAGCGACAGACGGGGAACGTCTAGGTTACGGATGTAACCTCCGTTCCCTGATGGAGGGAACGAGACGTTGTGTCTTCCCGGCCACGTCGCTGAGCTGAACCGCTGTAGTGGCCAGAACCATTTCCGGCTCCTCAGAAAAATCCTGAATGAACTCTAGTATTTGCCTCACCTTTATACCCGTATGTCCGGGGGCGGGGTATGCAAATACTGACTGCCAACTTCTCATTGGCCTTTTTTCAATGGATCAGAGGCATATTCGGCGCTCAAGAGAGACCCCTAGTGTCACTTCTCCGACACAACGTCTCATTCCCTCCATCAGGGAATGGAGGTTACATCCGTAACCTAGACGTTTACTTTCACAATTGACATACTAGACATTAACTCCCCTATATTCCATTGCATAATACACATTTAACATGTACTACAGAATTATTATTATTATTAATGTAAATTCTGTCATCATTCACCATCATGTTGTTCCAAACCCGTATGACTTTCTTTCTCCCATGCAACACAATGAGGATATATTAGACAGAAAGTTTGACAGTCACTATTTACTTTCAGTGAAAGTTTTTATATATATATATATATATACTGTATATATTGAAAGTGAATGGTGACCGAGACTGTCAGTCCCTAACATTCTGTCTAACATCTTTTGTATTCCACAGAATACCTTTCACATGGGTTTGGAACAACGTGAAGGTTGAGAAATTATGATAGAATATTACATTATGGCTGAGCTATCACTTTAAAGAGATAGTTTACCCAAAAATTAATATTCTCTCATCATTTATTCACCCTCATGCCATCACAGATTTGTATGACTTTCTTCCTTCTGCAAAACAAAACTATTTCAGCTCTGAAGGCCAAAATGTTGATGCTCCAAAAAGCACATAAAGGCAGTATAAAAGTAAGTCTCCAGTGGTTTAATCCATGGCTTCAGAAGTGATATGAAAGGTGTGGGTAAGAAACAGATCAATATATAAGTAATTTTTTACTAGCCTGCAGGGGGCGAGATGCAGAGAAGAATGTGAATCACCAAAAACACAAGAAGAAGAATGTGAAAGTGATCTGTTTCTCATTCACACATTCTCATATCACATAGCTTCTGAAGATACTGATTTAACCACTAGAGTCTTATGCATTACTTTTATGTTGACTTATGTGATTTTGTTTAGCTTTAAAATGTTGCCACCCATTCACTTGTATTGTATGGACAAAAAGAGCTGAGAAATTCTTCTAAAAATAATTAATTTATGTTCAGCAGATGAAAGAACATCACACACATCTGGGGTTGCATGTAGGCAAGTAAATTAAGATCATTTTTATTTTTAGGTGAACTATCCCTTTAAGGGCTCTTGTCCGATCTGGATGAATTTGTCAATAAGAAAAAAAGAAACATTTCTAGTAATTATTATGGGGAAATGTCCCACAAGGACATTATATATAATGCTGAAATTTAAACCAAAGCAAGATTATGCTTTATTAATGCATACTTTGCTATTTCATAGCTATTAAAGTCCTGTTTGGATTCTTATTTCAGAGTAGATACAGTTTTCAGTGTCGAAAGAATTTAGATCATTAGTTCTGTACAGCATTACCATTCTGTACTCTCTAACTGCAGAGTACACAACCTACGTAGGGCACCAACCCTGATCGTGGAACATTTGCTGTGTCTGAAACTGCCCCCTATCCACTATACAGTGTACTATTTTGTGTCTGCCATTTTGTAGGAGTGTCTGAATTCTGAGTGAGCCACTTGTTCCCAGGGGCGGCGCCAGGAGTTTTTAAAACAGCAATTGTGAGTGGGGTGCCCAATGGGGTCCCCCTAGTTCCCTACTTTTGTTCACTCATTCTTACCCACAATGCACTCTAATTTTGAGTGTACATTTCATGTACACTTGACAACGGTTAGTTATCCACAATCCACCACGTACAAGCTGGGACTTTACGTTTCCTTCACTCCTGTTTTATTTCATGCTGAATATAGTAAATTACTTTTTGACAAATCATTACTGGATAAAAATAACATAAAACAATATAGAGAGGCAAAACGTCTCGGGTTACATGTGTAACCCTTGTTCCCTGAAAAAAGCGTAACGAGATGCTGCGCTGCTAAGTGCTACGGGGAACAACCCTAGTTGTGACCAAGCTGAATAATGTGTGTAACACGTCAATGAACATTGACCGGAATTTATAGCCTCGGCTGATGTAATCATTAGATGCACCTGAGGCCAGGCTATAAATGGATACGTCACCAGGTGTCGTCAGATACTTCTTTTTGAAGAGCAGTCCTGGGCTGTCCCAGTGCGGCAAAGAAGCGCAGCATCTTTGTTCCACTTTTTTCAGGGAACAAGGGTTACACATGTAACCCGAGACGTTCCCTTTACAAAAAGCTTCACTATGATGCGGCGCTGCTAAGCGCTACGGGGAACGCAATACCCATGCCGCCGCACTTGGGGCTGTCCGGACCCCTACGGTTGTGCAGTGTACTCACAAAAACGCGAGAGGTCTCAGACACAAGCTTGAGATGTCGGCTCAAGGGCATAAGAGCCCGGAGTAGCATAAACATCTAAACCATTACATTTTGATGAATGTGAGCGGAGAGGACCAGCCTGCCGCATCACAAACTTGTTCAGGCATGAGCTGAGATGTCGACTCAAGGACATAAGAGCCCGGAGTAGCAAAGCATCTAACCCATAAAGTTCAATGAATGTGTGCAAAGAGAACCATATCGCAACACAAACTTGTCATAAAAACTGATGAATGTGAGCAGAGAGGACCAGCCTGCCGCATCACAAACTTGTTTAGGCATGGGCTGAGATGTCGACTCAAGGACATAAGAGCCCGGAGTAGCAAAGCATCTAACCCATAAAGTTTGATGAATGTGTGCGAAGAGAACCCTATCGCAACACAAACTTGTCATAAAAACTGATGAATGTGAGCGGAGAGGACAAGCCTGCCGCATCACAAACTTGTTTAGGCATGGGCTGAGATGTCGACTCAAGGGCAGAAGAGCCCGGAGTGCAGAACATCCAAACTAAAAAACTCCAATGAATGTGTGCGGAGAGGACAACCTGCCGCATCACAATCTTGTTTAGGCATGGGCTGAGATGTCGACTCAAGGACATAAGAGTCCGGAGTAGCAAAGCATCTAGCCCATAAAGTTCGATGAATGTGTGCGAAGAGAACCCTATCGCAACACAAACTTGTCATAAAAACTGATGAATGTGTAGCGTCTGGAGGAATCAATGGACTTATCATTCTGAACAACAAAGAACCCACTGTTAAAACTCCTATAATCACTGAAATAGCGCCAACTAGTCTCCACGAGCACAATGCGCTATTGACAAAGAGACACTCCAGCTATTGACAAACCCCCTTTCCCATGTGACTCCCTCACACCGCGTGCTTTACCATGTGAGAAAAGACATATGAAAAGTTGACAAAAAGTTGTGTCTTTCATGTAAAACCCAGAAATGCTTATTTTTAAGGACATAGGTTTAAAAAAATATGTTTAATATACTTGTGTATTTCTGATTGACATCAAACTCATTAGAATTGTTTGGTTGTGTAGTAAAACTCTGAGGCCTTATATTTAATAGCCTAAGAGTGTATATCCACTTTTAAGGGTACCAAATACACGTTTCTTGGTATCAAATTAAACCTTACGTTTTGTCCTAGCTGAATATAAATATAAGATCACCTTATAATTGTATTCTGCTATGTTTTTTTACCATCTTTTGAGTTATTCAAGCCAAAGCCGGACCCGGTCAATAAAACATGCAAATGAGCCTTGACGGACAAAGGAATCATATCACGCCCAAAATGGAGGGATCTCATTGGGTCAGCCCTCCCAAGGGAGGTGTGACCTCCCTACATTTAAAAGTCAGGCCCGGCATTGGAATCTCTCTCTTACTTCCCCGCTTCACTTCTGGACCTCCCTTGGACTTCCCCGGCACCCCTCTCGCTTCTCTTCTGCTGAACATTGCAACTTCTCGGAACAACCCTTCAACTCTCTCTTCAAGTGAGTTTCAACTCCACGCTCTGGAAACACCGAACCGAAATCCTCCGTCTCAAGGATGCCACGAGGACACGACATACTTGCTCAGCCACACTAAGGTCCATTGTGCAAGTATTATTTCATCTGAAATCCAAACACGTTAAAGTGTGTAATTCCATTTGCTGGCTCTTAAAGGGTTAATTGTTGTAATAAGTTGGCTATCCTTATAATAATCCATCTATTTTCCTTATTGCTTTTAGTTTGCTTATTTTATGTTATTCTATGTTACATGTTTGTTTGTCAAGTGTAGTGATATATCCTAGTGCCTTGTATTAAAATCAATTATACGCTTGATGTGTTTGTTGGTCATAGAACAAAGCCTCTTTAATGTGCGATTTTAAGCTACGAGCTGATATTATCAAAGTAAGTTAATGTGCTTTGATGAGTAAGCTTATAACTAAGAATAAACCTTCAAGGGAATTGATCAGGAATATTTAGCAAAGCGGTTCGCGGGACGAACTGACTGATTGCGGTAGCCTACGGGTCAATTCCATTGAGGGTTTAATTAAATTAATATAGCCTGTCTGCATATAATGTATATTCCTAATTAATTATAATTTGTTGTGTTTAATTATCTATATATATTTGAAGCAGACTCTTGGACTATATAAGCCCTTTTTGGGGCGTTTTTGTATGTATTGTTATCTGGGTCAAACCGTATGATTAATCATTGATTACGATCATTAATATTAGTCATACATTCCCCAAACCTGACCTGGATACTCTACATAATGGTGGAGATTAATGCAGGCACATTTTAAGCTTTGTTTTATGAACTAATGCATTGTCAATTTTGTGTATTTTTGTTGTTAATATTGTACGCGAGCGTGCCGAACTGAAAGGCACAAAAAGCCGTCCCAGTTCAGCACGATTAACAAGTTGCTAAATAATGTTTAAACATTTGTTGCCACTGTCGAGTGATAAAGTAAACTGCAGTGCATAATATTAAAATTGCTTCTGTAAAGATGCGCTATATTTTAATATTACAAAATCCCCTGTTCAGAACGAGAATCTTCTTTCGGGGCGATAAAAAGATTGGGTTAAGCGATGCTCCTTTTCTCATCTTAGTAAGGCCTGAGATTATAAATGTTATAAAATTAACTCCTGGTTTACATTGACGTAGCTAATCAATCGAAAACCTAATACATTTTGAATAAGTGCCATATTTCTGATGTCTATGGGAGCCGAATAACAGACGTACAATTCCTGTTGTCCACATTTACTCGTAGTGCAGGAAAAAAATCTGCCACGCCGTTTGTGTGAAGTATAGCACCAAAAGAAAAAAAAAACAGACCCGCCGAGGTTTCAATTGAATAAGTGTGATTTTGCAGAAAATACAAGTGTGAGAACTCTCTCTCTGATTTGAAATCACACGGAATGTTATTCTGCAGACAAACACTAGAGGGCAGCCTGTAAGTGCTTGATTAGTTCTCAAGTTACTCCCACCCCATGACGTCATCTTGCACGTGCGCAAGTACGCCATCGTGTGGACATTCATTGTAGGTCATCTCTTTTCTCAAATTCTTTCTCCCTGTGAATATTTACAGGGCGGTTTAACTGTCAATACATATTTGCATTTACAAGCTTTGCTTGTGCTAATATTATTGGATGTTAAACAATTCTTCTACCTCTGACTGTTACACAATTGGGTTCAAACAAGATTTGAATTTAAATTTAAAGTTAAGTCTCATTCCAGTGACTAATGCCCACTTAGAGGAAACGTGCCCCCTTTGGGGCCTCCCCTGCTAAGTCGGTTTATCACTACGTTTTGAAGTGGTTAATTTCCAGTTGGGTTTATTTCAGATGCTATCACTGATATCTTACAGCAATCGTGATTATCATCGGATATAATTCTGATCTCTAACTTTTCGTACACTTATTCAAATTTGGTTTGAAACAAACAAATTTCGAATGTAAATTTGAATTAAGTTTCTCATTTCAATTATTATCAATTAATGTGATTAATTATCATTAATTATTATTGATATTATTTTTATTTATTTTTATTTATTTATTTTTCTTTTTTTCTCTCCCTCTTTGATACTTTATTACGACTGTATCCTTACTATCTTAGATGCTACTTGACATCTCTTTGCACGCTTATTTAAATTGAGTTTAACAAGTTTAAATTTAATTTAAATTAAGTCTGTCTGTTCATCCTGCCTTGTTTACTTCTGTCTTTTCTTGTGGTTAGATTGTTTTGATAATTAACATCATTATCAAACTCCTTTACTTATCATTATTTGGTAAAGCTTTCGCCTGTTATTTCTACACACATAATTACTCAATTTGGTTTAAACAAGAAAGCCTTAATTCACTTTAAGACTTTCACTTGCTAAATCCTGTTCTGTATTTGCATGTAGAATTCCCTAGTGTGCTGTGGTGATTCGGCAGTCATTTCTGGTTGGTTCCAGAATTGGTTTGTCTGACCGGCGTTACCGACGCTGGCCGTATTTGAATCTCGGACTCTTCTGTCTCTTTTTATTGGTGCGGCACGCAACGACATCAGCAATTTGGCACTCCAAAGGAAAGTCAACCCCGTCAGTCGACACACACGGCAAGTTTGGAATAATTACCTAAACCAGGGCCTGAAGAGGGGCCACTCTTACGAGGGTTCTAGGGAAAATCCAATCTTGTTGTGCCGTCTGACAGTTGACACCTTGGTGTTGCCGGTTGTGTTTAAAGTCAAGTTGTTTGAGAGGGCGCACCGTGATAGTGGCAGAGGGCCCGGGGACACTGCGGTCAAGTGTTTGGGACCGTTGGAAAGATTGACCACGCGCTGGTCCCCAGCAGAGTGACATCAATTCACCCCAGGCAAACTAAAAGAAGGTAAAATCCATCCACCAGTATAGGCCACATAATAGTAGACATTCCCCCGGTCATTTAAGCGTTTGGCCCATTTCTTGTCTTTCTCTCCCCTAAGCCACACCATCTTCCGAGGGTTTATACCTCGATAGC
Source organism: Xyrauchen texanus (assembly GCF_025860055.1). NCBI lineage: Eukaryota > Metazoa > Chordata > Actinopteri > Cypriniformes > Catostomidae > Xyrauchen > Xyrauchen texanus. The sequence continues at coordinate 378,617 of NC_068291.1, read as the reverse complement.
GCCCCACCCTGTTGGTCCTATCATAAACCCTAGCAGTGGTGGTAGACTTAGGCCCTTTTTCTCCTGCCTATCTATTCCTAACATTAATTGTCCATCCATCCATCCATCTTCAACCGCTTATCCGAAGTCGGGTCGCGGGGGCAGCTGCTCCAGCAGGGGGCCCCAAACTTCCCTATCCCGAGCCACATTAACCAGCTCTGACTGGGCGACCCCGAGGCGTTCCCAGGCCAGTGTGGAGATGTAATCTCTCCACCTAGTCCTGGGTCTTCCCCGAGGCCTCCTCCCAGCTGGACGTGCCTGAAACACCTCCCTAGGGAGGCTGGCCAGGGGCATCCTTACCAGATGCCCAAACCACCTCAACTGACTCCTTTCAACGCAAAGGAGCAGCGGCTCTACTCCGAGCTCCTCACGGATGACTGAGCTCCTCACCCTATCTCTAAGGGAGAAGCCCGCCACCCTTCTGAGGAAGCCCATTTCGGCCGCTTGTACTCGCGACCTAGTTCTTTCGGTCATGACCCAACCTTCATGACCATAGGTGAGGGTAGGAACGAAAATTGACCGGTAGATCGAGAGCCCTAACCCCAGTTAGTCAAAATTACGGCTTATAATAGCCACCTCATTGTAGCTCGCTAACCCTATGCGTACTTGCATTGGCCTCTTTGTGTGTGCTGTTCTTTTCTCTCACCTACAGTAAGCCAGTATGTCCCGTTCGTCCAGTCCCGCAGCCCACTGGGATCACCTCGAGGCCTGGTTGAGCGCAATGACGGACACCGTCCTACCCAAGGATGCTAGGGACCTACAGCCCCTAGGTTGAGAGCAACTGGACGCCGAATTGGACAGCCTGATGGCCCACGATCCAACACAGAGCTACAACCACAAAGAATGGACCAAGATCATCGAAGTCTTGCCCACAATCTCGTCGCCCAGGCACAGATAAATGAGAAAAGCAACCTCGACCTGGAGCAGGAGGCCGCAGCGCTAAAACATAGTTGGCTATGGCAACTCACCTGCCGAGTTCAACATCTTCCTGAACAAAGCATGCCCAGATGCCAGAACAAGAGGCAATCTTATCTACGTAGACGATGTTCTCATGAAAAGCACAACAGTGGCTGACCACATGAGAGAGATAGACTATGTTTTGAACCAATTGTCCGCCGCCGGCGCCAAGATCGCCCTACACAAAGGACAGTGGTGCCAAACCAAGGTCAACTATGTGGGCCTACTCATAGGATCACAGGGCATCGAACCACAGTCCAGCCATATTCAAGCCGTTCAAAACATCAAGCCACCCACCAACATCTCATAACTGCGAAGTTTTCTAGGGGTGTGCAATTACTCACGGCAGTTCATCGAGAGCTACTCAGACATTGCAAAACCTCTAACTGCCCTTCTGAAAAAAGACTGCCCATTTGTATGGACAGAGGTCCAAGAACATGCCATGGACGAGCTGAAACGACATCTATGCACCGCTCCGTGCCTGACGTACCCGGACCCACAAAAAGAGTTCTACTTAGAAGCTGGATTCTCCAGCCACTGTCTCAGTGCTGGCCTGTAACAACGGCATGACCAAGACAAAAGAGTAATCGCATATGCCAGCAAGACACTTCTTCCACCTGAGAGTAAATTCTCAGACTGTGAAAAAGCTCTGCTCTGCACTGTATGGGCCATCCAGAGATTCTCCAACTACATTGGAGCCCAAAAGGTTATCATAGAGACTTGCCACCAGCCTGTAATGTTTCTCAACAGCCAGCGTATCCGAGATGGCGTGGTCACCAATTCACGCATAGCCACGTGGTTAATGGCCCTCCAGGGGCGCAATGTTGAGGCACGATACGCTCAGAATCACAAGTCGACGCTAGGCAACGGCCTGGCTGCCTGCCAGAACTGCTCTGATAACACACCAGCTGCAACGGTTGATGTGGAAGAACCCCAACAACAACAACTAACCTGTCACAGGTACTTTGAAGAAAACGCGTGCCAAGGTATGCCCACAGCCTACGTCGATGGATGTTCCTACAACCAAGAGGGCATTCGTCAAGCAGGAGCAGGTGTATTATGGGTAAATGAGCTGCCGTGCCCACCACAACAATTCAAGCTAGGCCCGCAGTCATCACAGTATGCGGAGGTTGCAGCCATTCTCATAACTCTGCAAATCGCATCGACCCATAACATCAGAGAACTCCTGATCTGCACAGACTCCAACTACACCAGACTCAGTTTCACATGCCACCTTCCGAACTGGAAACAAAATGGCTTTAAAACATTGAACGGCAAGCCTATCAAACACCAACACCTGTTCCAAGAATGTGATGACATCACAAGAAATCACAACATGATTGTCTACTGGAAGAAGGTGAAAGGACACTCAAGGCAACCAGGCCTTGACAAAGACTTGAATGACCAAACCGATGGACTTGCCAAGACTGGCGCACTGCACGGTACTCTATGGTCACCTCCAACCCTCCCGCCCACCTTGAACGTTGCAGTGATAACCCGAAGCAAACAAACTTTTCCTGCAACAGTGCCACCCTCACAGCCTCTAACGCTGGCTCCGCAGATTTCAAACAACGACATAGCGGACATGCAAGCCTCTGACACATCCATACAGACTTTCCTGAACCACCTCTCAGACCCCACCAACCACCCTCTGGCGCCGTCTGACCTCACTGACAACCCGTGCCTCAGACGACTGCATGACATAAAGCACATGCTGCGTGTGATAAACAACATTTTGTGGTATGCACCTGATGACATCACAGCACCAAGGCTTGTGGTGCCACAGTGCCTAAGGGGGGTCATGCTAAGTTATGCCCACGACACACCATGTGCCGGACACCATGGCGCCACAGCCACTTATGAGACACTGAAGCAAGTGGCATACTGGCCCCGCATGCAGGAACATGTGACAGAATATGTCAGAGAATGCCTGGTTTGCTGCCAGTTTCAACCGGCAAACCCAAACCACATAGCTCCACTGCAACGTAGAAGAGTCACATTCCCATGGTCAGACCTCCAAATCGACTGGGTAGGACCTCTTCCCAGGTCGACGAGGGGCAACAAATACTTCCTCACAGTCGTGTGCCAGTTCACAAAGTGGGTGAACTTCCGGCACCCAATGACACCGCCCAGACCACGGCATACCTCCTGATGAACCACATCTTCTCCAGGTTCGGACTGCCCCTGAGAGTCAACTCAGACAGAGGCACTCACTTTACGGCCGAGATTATGCAACAGATCTGGAGACTCCTGGGGGTCCAAGTTCAACTACACGTCAGTCATCATCCCATCTCATCTGGCCAAGTGGAACGATCGAATCGAACCGTGGTCAGTATGTTGAAAAAGTACGTGTCTGCCAATCAGAAGGACTGGGATGTAAAACTCCCGCTGGTGCTAATGGCTCTCAGAGCCACCCCGCAGGACTCGACTCGCGTATCTCCCTTCGAACTAATGACTGGGCGGCAGATGACACTGCCACTGCATCTGGTTTATCAGCCAGGAGACTCCAGCCTCGTCACAGCCTGCACCACTCACCAGTACCTCGACGAGCTACACCGGCACCTGAAAGCAACATTTTCTTTTGCCCAACAACAGCTTCAAAAGAGTGCCGAAGGACAGAAGGCATACTATGATCAGAAAGCGTCGCACCAAGAACTGGACGTGGGCGACAGGGTCTGGTATTATAGCTTCACTCAGCCATCCCGCACAGCCTCCCATCGGCTGTCAAAGAAATTACTGCCCCACTGGACAGGACCCCATGAGATCGTTGACAAACTCTCCCTGGTGGCGTACCGGATCCAACTAAACCGGAGACAGAAAGAGCCGGTTTTCAAATGGGTCCACCGTAATCAAATAAAACGACATACGGCTGACAGGGAAAAGCGGGGAGGAGCCAATGCAAACTAACCTGATTTCCATCCTAGGAGTCGAAAGACCGTCCTGCACTACCAAGGCCGACCCCCGCTGACCCACTGTCTCTCTCCCTTTTTGCCCTTACCAGGATGCTGCTGTGGTTCGCCATCCTGTGCCTCCAGTCAACCAGAGGCCAGCCGCAGTCGGACATCATCTCACCCGGTCCGGCCTCAGGCATCGTCCTGAGGGAACAACCGGGACTCCTGATCACCAACTGCCGGACCCACACCCAGAAAGTGTACGTTCGACTTGACCCCCGCAACGTCTACCGGGCCCACTACCCCCGCGCGGTAGCCCAATACAGCTGGGCAGGTGCCAGATGGACAGAGGACTCCCTCTCTCACGCTGAGGCCGATGTCACGCACATGCTCAACCAACTTGAGAAAACGACTGTCACACAAGCGGAGTTAGGTGGACACAACCACCGCTCCAAACGGTTCCTGGGAGCTTTGCTCTGAGCTGCTGCCGCCGTCGGAACTCTGTTTAACATTGGTATGTCTAGTGTCAATGCAGTGAACCTAGCCACCGTGAGGTGGCATGTGGCCGAAATTCAGACTGAGATACCACAGCTAAAAGAGCAACTCACCACACAAAGTGCATCCCTGCAGACCATCGGCAAGACCTTGAGAGGAACTGTGGTAATTCTCAACACTCACAGCGTTCTACTGAACCAGACAGTGAACTCCATGAAACAGCTGTTTACTGTCTTCCAGAACGACTTTGCTCAAACGCAGCTGGTCACAGCCCTGATGACAGACATCCTGCGGGAGGTGAGCTCCTCCACTGACAGCCTAGCCATGGGTAGAATCCCACCATACCTGATACCCTTAAGCCTTGTACAAACCGTGCTGGCTTCCGCCATCACCACGATGACTGACCCGTTACAACTACACCTTGCCTACTCTCTGGGTAGCGCCATCCCACTCTACATCGACCCCGAGCAGAGGGAAGTGGGTTTTCTCCTGAACCTACCCATCATAGAGTCAAGCCAAATCTACCGGCTCAAGGACATTGTCAACATCGGGTTTTGGAAAAGTAACACGCACATCAAGATCCACACCCCAGACGTGGTGGCCTACCACGACAGCGACCCACGGCTGTACCTGGCCCCAAATCTGCACATGTGCACGTTGACCAAAGACATTCACTACCTCTGCCCCAGTAAACCCTTCCTCAGAGACAACACTGACGGAATCTGCGGGCGGCAACACCTGGGCAGCAATACCCGCTGCCCCGCCGATGCCAAGCCTCGCACTCAAGTCACCGAGACACAAGCAGAGATCGTAGGCGACAGGTGGCTCGTTAACACTCCGGTGCGCACAGCTACACTCACCTACGACCAGCATGACACCGCCACCCGTCTCACCTTGCCCAACCAGAGCATGTGGATTCAAGTCCCGAAATGTGCCATCCTCCACCTCGATGACCTGGCACTATACCATCTCCCAGGCGAAGAGTACGAAACAGAACTGGAAATCCCATCTTTTTTCCAGAATCAAAACCTCACCCTAGATCCAGAACTGGAACTGTGGATCGAAAGGGGGGGCTACCAGTTAATTGACATTGCTCCTATCGACACAGCCCTCCAAGCCTTGTCTCGAATGCCCATCTTGACCACCTCACCTGTTGTCTGAGCCTGGACCGCAGCTGAAACTGCGCTGTGTATCTCTATGGGAATCAGCCACATCCTGACACTAGGCCTGGCCTTCATCCTGTACAGGAGGCTCAACGAAATGCAAACATCCACAGCCAAGCTCACGAAAGCCATGTCTGTAGGTTTCCGATGGAACCCCCGGAAAGAGGGGACCACGACAGAGACCACTTTGAACCTCATCGAATTGAGCCCTCTGTCCGAATAACCACCTGCTACAAAACCCTCCTGATTCACCTGCCATCCGCCATTGTGATGATTGTCGTCCGATGATGTCTCCAACAGGGACATCACCTGACGAAAAGGGGGACTGTAGCGTCTGGAGGAATCAATGGATTATCATTCTGAACAACAAAGAACCCACTGTTAAAACTCCTATAATCACTGAAATAGCGCCAACTAGTCTCCACGAGCACAATGCGCTATTGACAAAGAGACACTCCAGCTATTGACAAACCCCCTTTCCCATGTGACTCCCTCACACCACGTGCTTTACCATGTGAGAAAAGACATGAAAAGTTGACAAAAAGTTGTGTCTTTCATGTAAAACCCAGAAATGCTTATTTTTAAGGAAATAGGTTTAAAAAAAATATATTTAATAGACTTGTGTATTTCTGATTGACATCAAACTCGTTAGAATTGTTTAGTTGTGTAGTAAAACTCTGAGGCCTTATATTTAATAGCCTAAGAGTGTATATCCACTTTTAAGGGTACCAAATACACGTTTCTTGGTATCAAATTAAACCTTACGATTTTTCCTAGCTGAATATAAATATAAGATCACCTTAGAATTGTATTCTGCTATGTTTTTTTTACCATCTTTTGAGTTATTCAAGCTAAAGCCGGACCCGGTCAATAAAACATGCAAATGAGCCTTGACGGACAAATGAATCATCTCGCGCCCAAAATGGAGGGATCTCATTGGGTCAGCCCTCCCAAGGGAGGTGTGACCTCCCTAACTTTAAAAGTCAGGCCTGGCATTGGAATCTCTCTCTTACTTCCCCGCTTCACTTCTGGACCTCCCTTGGACTTCCCCGGCACCCCTCTCTCTTCTCTTCTGCTGAACATTGCAACTTCTCGGAACAACCCTTCAACTCTCTCTACAAGTGAGTTTCAACTCCACACTCTGGAAACACCGAACCGAAATCCTCCGTCTCAAGAACGCCACGAGGACACGACATACACGCAGTCTTGCTCAGCCACACTAAGGTCCATTGTGCAAGTATTATTTCATCTGAAATCCAAACACGTTAAAGTGTGTAATTCCATTTGCTGGCTCTTAAAGGGTTAATTGTTGTAATAAGTTGGCTATCCTTATAATAATCCATCTATTTTCCTTATTGCTTTTAGTTTGCTTATTTTATGTTATTCTATGTTACATGTTTGTTTGTCAAGTGTAGTGATATATCCTAGTGCCTTGTATTAAAATCAATTATACAGTTGATTGTCTGTGTTTGTTGGTCATAGAACAAAGCCTCTTTAATGTGCGATTTTAAGCTACGAGCTGATATTATCAAAGTAAGTTAACGTGCTTTGATGAGTAAGCTTATAACTAAGAATAAACCTTCAAGGGAATTGATCAGGAATATTTAGCAAAGCGGTTCGCGGGACAAACTGACTGATTGCGGTAGCCTACGGGTTAATTCCATTGAGGGTTTAATTAAATTAATATAGCCTGTCTGCATATAATGTATATTCCTAATTAATTATAATTCGTTGTGTTTAATTATCTATATATATTTGAAGCAGACTTTTGGACTATATAAGCCCTTTTTGGGGTGTTTTTGTATGTATTGTTATCTGGGTCAAACCGTATGATTAATCATGGATTACGATCATTAATATTAGTCATACATTCCCTGGATACTCTACAAATGTGAGCAGAGAGGACCAGCCTGCTGCATCACAAACTTGTCCAGACATGAGCTTGAGATGTCGACTCAAGGGCATAAGAGCCTGGAGTGGCAGAACATCCAAACTATAAAAATCTAATTTATGTGTGCGGAGAGGACAACCTGCCGCATCAAAAACTTGCTGCAGAGGGAGACCTCTAGTCAAGGTTTTAGAGGAGGAGAGCCCTCTGGTAGAGTGCGCCCTAAAACCTACAGGCGAAGCTTGACTGCGCACCTTGTAGGCCCGGGCAATAATGAGGATGCCTCTTCGAGGGCACCCCGCCCACCAAGCCGTGGCAAACCGCAGTGGCCACATAGAACCTGGCAGTGGTGAGGCAAGTGCCCGCTGACAGTTCTTTCTACAGAAAATCCAGAACTGAAGCAAACTGGCAGTTAGCTGGTTCTGTAATAAGAACTTTAGTAGAAGGAAACGCATGCAGGCGCATTTATGCTATGTATGCGTTACTACGATCAGCCCCTGATCGGGGGGGGGGACTGGGCGACTCGGGGAGAAGTAGAGGAGACATTGCGCAATCAACAGAGGTGAAGAGGTCCTCTTCTGCCCTGTAAAATCTACCCAGATCAGTTCCAAGTGTAGGGAGCCCTAGCACTTGAAATGGTCTCGATAACCTCAAGAGAAAACCCTGTGAGCCTCATTTGGTACCCTTAGGGGCCAGACATGAAAGGTTTCACAATTCGGGCCAAGGATGAGAAGGTCCTCCCTGTTCGGAATCGCCCAATGCGAGCTGTCGAGGAGAGGAATTAACTCCGAGAAACATATCCTGTTCGGCCAGCGCAGCGCCATTAATAGGAGGCAAGACCCTTGCTGGTGAACATTGCCAAGACCCCCGGGAGCAGAGAAACCGGGGAAAGAAACGCATACAGACGCATTCAGGGTCATGTATTTGTCTTAATGTCCAGACCCAAGGGGGCTGGGTGATTTCAGGGAGAAGTAGAGGAGACATTGCGCTATTCATAGAGGTGAAGAGGTCCTCTTCTGCCCTAAGATCTCACCCAAACTTGTTCCAAGTGAAAAAAGCCTGGCATTTAAAAAGGTCTCGATAACCCCAGGAGAGAGCCCTGTGTCCCTCAGTTGGTACCCTTAGGGGCCAAACATGAAAGATTCCACAATTAGGGGCAGGGATGAAATATTGCCCTGTGCCTGAGATAGAAGATCCTTCCTGTTCGGAATCGCCCAAGGCGAGCCGTCGAGGGAAGAGATTAGTTCCGAGAACCAAGCCCTGTTCGGCCAGCGCGGTGCTATCAGTAAGAGGCAAAAACCCTTGCTGGCAAACTCTGGGCAACTACTACCTTAGCGTGGAGTTCTTAACTCCCCCGTTGGTATTTTCTGTCTGGACCGTAAATCTGCTCCCATATACGGGCATCCAGGGATATAACTGACCTGAGTGACAGGAGCTTGCCCTGGGCCCTAAGGAGAATCCGACATGTCAGAAATACAGCTGACAAACACGTGGGTCTCCTTGATGATTTATGTAAGAGGCTACCGCTGTATTGTCCACCCGCACCAAGACATGGCAGCCTCAGGAGGAGGTATTTCAGGGCCAGAAATACAGCCATCAACCCGAGACATTGACTGTGACAACCGAGCTGACGACCCTCCTATCCCCTTAAGCTGGACGACCACTTAAGGCCGCTACCCGGCCCGTCAGGGAGGCGTCTGTCGTTAGCAGCCTGCGACAACAAGACGCACCTAGAGTGGGACCCAAGGCAGAAAACCGGGGTCTGAACCACATAGAAAGGGAACGAAGCCTAAGGCACGTAACCCTTTATAGCCTAGGGGTTTTGGCCCTTGGATGAAATTCCTTGGCATTTGGTCTCATGAGCAGAAGGTCCAGAGGGATCACCATGGATGCAGTCGCCCTGAGACCTGGAAATCGTTGATACTGATAACAGTGCAACCTTGACCTAGCCTGACTTTGCTCAGGGTGATCTGAATGGACTCAATCCTAGCGGGAGACAGTTGTGCCCGCATTGTGATTGAACTCCATACGATGCCCCGATAGACAGTGTTCTGAGTGGGAGAGAGGACGCTTTTCTTGGCGTTGAGCCTCAACCCCAGAGAAACAGATGAGCTAAGACAATGTCCCTGTGCTGAACTGCCAGTTCCTGGAACTGCGCTAGGATCAGCCAGTCGTCTACATAATTCAGAATGCAGATGCCCCAGAGTCGCAAGGAGCCAGCGCTACATCATGCATTGTGAATGTGCGGGTAAAAAGGGCTAGGCCGAGTGAAAGAACCTGACCCTGGAAGACTTCGCCCCCGGAAGCGAACCTCAGGAACTTTCCATGTTGTGGCAGAACTTCTAAATGAAGTATAGAAGTGCGTCATAAGATCGATGGTGACCAGCCAAACGAGTTGTAGGGCTTGAGACATGACCGTCTTGACAGGCATCATCTTGGACTTGAACACCCATGGGCAGTTCAAGCTTTAAGATCTAAGCCAGATGCCACCCCTCACCCTCCATGGGAAACGGGAAGAATTTAGTGTAATAACCTAACTCTGTCTCTGGAAGGGGAACACATACCATGGCCCCTTTAACCAGGAGATTGAGTTTTTTAGTTTTTTTTACATAAAAAAGAAATCCGGTTTACGGTAGTGAGAACATGCCGTTGAAACACGGAAAAGCGGTGAGTGAATTAAATCCTGACACCCTTATAAGACCCACAGAAAAGAATATATCTGGCAGAAGTTTCCACGCTGCCAGGATCTCTAAGATGGGTATTATATTTGAACACTTCCTGTTGAGGGGTTGTCGAGTGTTTCGCGTCCTGAATAAAATGCAGGAACAGCGAAAACACCCAATTTTGACGGAAGCCTCTGCAACCCGAAACACCAAGAGGTGGCGGGAATGGAGGGGCTTCGAGGGGGTACTGGGAGGGGTGAAGTGAAGCATGCACCCCGTCTCGAGGGGAGCTACCCCCTAATCTAGGTGTTAGACCGTCAGGGTTTTCTCTTACTAGAAATTATAGTCCTGAGGTCTTGCTTCGGGGGCTGGCGAGGGAGGAGAGACTGTCCCCAATCCCTGGGAGGAGGGGCACGACTCGCCACGCTTTGCTTTTGAGCCTCCCTTCAGACAGGACTGAGGCGGGTCTGAGGCTTGTTCGTCAAGCGCAGAACCCACACTCAGGTTGTCCAGGAGGTCAGCCTGGTACGCCTGTAAAACAGCATAGTGTGCAGAGCAGCACCAGCCTGACCTGCTGCTTGATAAGCCCTTCCCACTAAAGTAGAGGTTGTCCTACAAGGCTTTGAGGGGAGAGAGGGCTTCTTAAGTGACGATGCCGAGCCCGGCGAGAGATAGCCCGCAAGCATCTCTTCGACCGGTGGCATCACTGAATACCCCCGTGCCTCAGCACCCATGATAATCGAATATAATGACGTCGAGGGTATGTGAACACGGGAAGAAAATATATTTTTTTTATCGCGGACGGAAAGCTCGGAGGCGGGAAGAGAATCGTGATCCTCCTCATGATCCGAAGAAGCGTCGGAACGCGCTTCGAGATCATGTGCAGGACCAGCTGGGTTTGGGGAGAGAGCGAGAGAAAGGGATCAACCAGTCTCTTGCTCCTCAGCCAAATACATGCAAGAGCCCCACGAACAATCTTTTTTTTTTTTTCGTGAGTGCTGACTCCCGGAAGCAAGCGAGGCGAGCACGAAGCACTCTGCCTGTTAAAGCAAATTGCAGTGCTCGCACCCGCCCTGCTGCAACGCGAGAGCAGCGTGCTCTTACCCCCAAACAAACAGAGCAAAAACTGATGATAAGTTTGATCAGCTATAGAGCGAGAAGAGGGGAACATGCACCGTTTGCAGCATTCAGTCATTCTCTATTTTTTTTCTTTTCTTTTTTTAGAAATATATATATATATAATATTTTCTAATCAGAAGAGAAAAGAGAACAACATTCACTGCACACTGCCTAACTGATTCTAACTCCTAACAGAGGAAAGAAAGTTTTGACAGGGTTTGTAAAACACACAGACACAGAATCGCTCTAAAAAAAGAGTTTCTTACGACACCTGGTGACGTATCCATTTATAGCCTGGTCGCATGTGCATCTAATGATTACATCAGCCGAGGCTATAAATTCCGGTCAATGTTCATTGATGTGTTACACACATTATTCAGCTTGGTCACAACTAGGGTTGTTCCCTGTAGCGCTTAGCAGTGCAGCATCATAGTGAAGCTTTTTGTAAAGGGAACATACAGATGCATTTTTTAATTGTACTGTACTCTTTATTTGATAAAATGTGCTTACTCTTTATATTAATATATATATTCAAAATCACAAACAGAATGAAGATTTATGGTATTAATATATTATTCAATAAGAATAACAAGTAAGGCCCAAGTATTATAAAAGTTCATATATAACGTTGTTTCAGCAAAATCCTCAGAGCTCTGACAATTGGTGTATACATCAGCATCCGAATCACTAATTTCATTCACTCACTGCTGAGATATAGTGCACTCTCTGTCATTCACTATATAGAAAATATATGATACGATATCATATAATACATGAACGATTTCGGTCACAGCCACTCTCTTCACCATACGATTGCCTCGTGCCCACACATCTCTCACGTGCATTATTAAAGTTGTTTGATAAAGTTTGTGTAAAGAATCAGACATGTCGGGCAGATCCATTTGCAACAATGTTTTAATGGGCAGACTTCAAGGAAACGTAACTTCTCATCAATGAGCAAACACAGGGGAAAGGTCCAGTCCGATGCCCGGGGAGGGGTTAAACTCAGGCGAAGGGGTCCGGCTGGATCCGAGATTGGCCGTATGCGACAGAGAGGCGTGAAACAGGCTTGGTTCGGGGCAGGCGGCGAGATGTCAGAGTCCAGTAGCAGGCACGGGTCGTTAGGCAGGCTGCAGACAGGCAGAAAGGTTAGTAACAGGCTGGGATCGGGACAATAGAATCACTCAGAAAACGCTGAGACATGCAACATGGGGTGAAACAATACTTCGCACTGGATGCTGAGTTAACGAGGCAGATATAGTCTCAGGGCGAGAGTTTAATGCGGGACAGCTGGGCAGCAATCAAAGCTTAATGATCAATACTGTGCTGAAGCACGAAGCACTTAGTATTCAGGGGAGAGAGCGCGAGAGTGCGTGGAGTTGGCAGAGCTGGGCGCCGTAACAGTTTGGGACACAGGGAAAATTCCAGTGGTATGGTAACAGTCAATCATAATGCCAATTTTGTAATCTGGGAAAGACCCATCAGACCCCTCAAACTATAGACCAATAGCACTTACGGTACATCACAATTAGAGAAAACTATGGAGAGAATGGAAAGCCCAAACAAATAAAGAAATAGTGGTAGCAGTCTTTTTAGAAAAAGCATACAGTTTGTTATGGAAGGAAGGACTGCATATCAATTTAAGTAAGTTAGGTGTGGGCGGCAGGTTATATAACTGGGGGCAAGACTTCCTATTCGGCAGGACAATAGAGGAAAGGGTAGGTACAGAATCCTCAAAAGTATATCAAGTAGAGAATGGATCCCCACAGGGCAGTGTTTGCAGTCCAGTGCTATTTAACATTTATAATTATATTTTTGAGCAAGTTGATAAAAGTATAGGGATTTTTTTTAAATTGCAGGCTCTGATCTTTTGAGTACTCCACCTAGGGGATTCATGTGACTGTCACCAAATTTAAGCAACCCTATGCCAAGACATTGAAGATGCTAAATTTCGAACAGATTTTTAATATATCAAATGGTGTTGCCATGGCAAGGTAATAAATTAAGGGTAAAAATGTGAAACAGGAAGTTCCTTATAGCTTCTGTGTGCATTGTATGGTTTTAATGAAAATTCAGCTTTATGTTTGGTAATGGGGGCTGATCACATTTTTGCAGCTATTATGGGTCACAGTCATAGCACCTCCAACTGGCAGCAGGAAGTAAGACAATTTTAACATACTTTGAAATAGCCCTCTTGTGTTTAAATTAAATGCTTAAAAATTCTTTATAACAGGGCTCTTCAACCATTTTCAGGCCAATGGCCCCTTGGTGTGGAGTGTTGCATTTATGCCTATAAAAACATGGATGCTAGGCTACCATATTATTGTATGTACATACTTCATGGTGCTTACATTTCAAAGCCATTGAAATAATCAATAAATGCTGCCCTGCTGAAAAGACTAGTTAAAACCAGCATAAGCTGGTTGGCTGGTTTTAGCTGGTTGCCCAGCTTGGTCATAGCTGGTCAGGCTGGTTTTAAAGGAAGTTTGAACACTTTTTTAGCTGTTCAGGCTGGTCATGCTGATCTTAGCTGGTTAGGGTGGTCTTAGTTAGTCAGGCTGGTCTTAGCTGCTCATGGTGGTCTTAGATTATCAGGGTGGTCTAGGCTGGTCAGGCTGCTCTTAGCTAGTCTCCCAGCCTGGGAGGCTAGATGGTATCCCAGCCTGACCAGCTAAAAAAAATTAAACCAGCCTGGATAGGCTCGGCGACTAGCTAAAACCAGCCAACCAGCTGGTCTTATCAGCAGGGACAGCAGGGGACTGCAACATTTTTGACATTTCACTAGCAAACACCATGCCACAATGATGAAGATAAAGGATTTTATTGAAATGGTCGGGTTTGGATGAAATAGGGAGGGAAAGGTTGTTGAGGTCCTCAATCCGGCTGATCAGGGAGGCTACATCTCGGTTGGTGGCAAGTCAGGTGACTTGAAGACCCCCTGGTTGCAGACTGTGGAGTAGGGGGGGGGTGTTTAGAGATTGGAGGAAAGTGTGGGGTGGGGAGGTTTGAAGGGATGAGATAGGAGGGAGGGGTTGAAGGAATGAGTTGGGAGGGGAGAGTTGGGTGGTGTCAAGAATCTGAGACAAACGGAGCTGAGGAGGTTGGTTCAGTATAAGTGCATTGATGGTAAGTAGCTGACTGGTTGAGACATGGCAAAGGATGTTAAGGTCCTTGATCCGGCTGATTGGGGAATCTTGATCGGGGAAACTCAGAATGGGGGCTTCGTCTCAGTAGGTAGCAAACCAGGTGACTTGAAGACCCCCAAGGTTTTGAATGAGCAGATATGGTCTTGAGCTCGACAGAGATTGTTGAGATTATTTCAGATGCATAAACGATATGCTTCGGATGACCAGTGACCTCGGACTCTGATTGTTTCGTCTGATATATTTGTGTTGGCGGTCATGGTGGCTGCTCCGATCTGGAAGGAATGGATGGAGTAGTGTTCGGGAGATATGCCTGAGGTGCTGAAAATATATTGAAAGTGTTTGTTAAACCAGAATCTTGAAGCCATTTTTAGAAAGAGTGGTTCTTGAGGTGATGAATGGTCGGCATATCTGGAAAGGATGTATTCCGAAAGTGGCTAGTATGAACTGATGTAGATGGGATATGACTCTTCAAGTTGGTTGGTTTTACTTTTCTTCAGTGTGTATATGAGAGAATCTGAAGTATGAGCTCTGAGTTCTTAGAGCCTGGGATGAATGGCGGAAGTAGATGGGGCGAATTCCGAGCATCTTAGGAAGCCAAAGAATGCGAGAAGGAACATAGGCTCCAGTGTTTTGTCGACCGAAGGACTCAAGTAGCCCAAGCGTAACGTGAGGATGCATTGGCTAAGAAGGTCGGAAGTTAATGGCAAACATTTAGTGATGGGGACTAGTTTGTGTTTCTGTAGACCTTTAATGAGCATTGACAAGTGAGAATGAGAAATGAGTGGCATTGGTTTCCGGTAGCAAGTTTGTGGATAAAGTTGATTCCGGATAGGTAGGTCTGAATGGAGGATGCATAGAATGTTTTAATGGAATGGGCATGAGTGATGCAGTTGTAAATGGACCAAAACATCTGTTAAGGGAAAAGGGAGTCGGTAGAAGGAGTGGTATGCTTCGAAATAATTCCAACCATTCAGGTAAGCAGAGAGGGTACTCTAGGCGAGGCCATCAAGGATGGTTTCTGGTAAAGCCTTTGAAATATCTTCCAACTATGGATTTAGTTGAAGATGGAGGCTGAAAATGGTGGAACTGGCATGGGGAGGATGTCTGATTTTGGAGCCAAGGTTCTGAACTTCTGGAAGGAAAAACGAGACAAAGAGTCAGCTATGGTATTGTGGTAAACAGGAATGTGAGCTGCTTGAATGAGAAACTGGTGTTGGGCAGATATTAGTGTTAGTCTGTGAACGAATGGCATGATGGCTGGGGAACGAGATCAGCCTTTATTTATGATTTCAACTACTGCTGAGTTATCTGATTGAATGAGTATGGAGTATCTGGACCATTCGTGCCTCCAAAAGATAGCTGCCATGATGACGGGATACATTTTGTAGAGTACGGATGAGGGAACATCTTATTGTTGGACGAAGCGGCTAAACTTGGGTGGCCATTCGGAAGTGAACCAACAGCTGTTGTAGAATCCCCCAAAGCCGGTGGAAGGCACTGCATCTGTGAACAGCTGAATGTCTTTGGGTTGTGTGATGTAGTCATTATAAAAGAAGGATATACAATTCCATGAAGACAGGAATTGTTGCCAGAGGTGCATTTCCATTTTACAAGCTTCGTCCAGAGTGACTTTGTCATGGAGTGTGTGGATTGTTGCTGCTTTTGTTACTAGGTTGGAAAGGAAAGATTTTCCTTGGGGAATTATTCTGATGGTGTAGTTAAGGTTACCGAGGAGGGCTAACAGTTGTTGCTTTGTGCACCTGGCTGTTAGAAGATAATTTGATAAGAGCAGTGATATGCAATGTATTTTTGTGGGAGGCAGAGATGCTTGGAAGGAGACGGAGTCTAAGGTGATACCTAGAATCTCAATAGAAGTGCTTAGCCCTAAGGTTTTCTCTTTTGAAAAGGGAACACCTAGTTCGGAAAATACTTTGACTAGGGTGGAAAGGCCTGAGCGAGGAGGCGTGGATGGAGGTGTGATGATGAGGAAGTTGTCGAGAAGGTGGAGGACGTAGGAAACTTGAAGTTATTCATGAGAATCCAGCACTAGGCCTCTGAGAGGGAGTCAAAGATCTTGGGGCTGCTTCTACAGTCAAAGGCGAGGCGCACTGTGGAATTATAAGGTCCTTTCTAGAATATTGCAAAGAAATTCTAGAATTCTGGGTGAATGGGCATGCCTTTGAAAGCATTGGTGATCTCTGCTTCGGAAAGCCATGCTCTGTGGCCTGCCTTGCTAATGAGAATGAAGGCACGGTCTATGGTTGCATATTGCATAGAGAAATCGGGGGCTGGAATGATGCTATTGATGCTAGGAACGTTAGTGCCATGAGGGGAAGAGAGGTCGATGATTAATATCTTTATCCGGAATACTTCCTGGTGGCGATGCCAATGGAGCTAACACGGAATGGAGAAAACAGAGGCTCTTTGAACGGGCCTATCATGAAACCTTGGTGGACTTCTTAGGCTATTAGTGTGTCAATGTTGTCTGGTTCAGAGAGAGCAGACTGGAGATTATGGGGGGTACAAAAAATGTAAGGTGAACTGCTGAAACTGACCTGCTGCTTGAGTGGTGAAAAGAATGTGGTAGTTGTAGAAGCCTGTCCCTCCTAAATGTACGGCCATGTCTAGAATGATTGATAGGTAATCGTCTAGCTCAGTCCTTCGATCTGGATAGACAGAGCAAATTACGTCACAGTAAATAGAGAAGACTAAAACAAATTCGGTAGGGGTGAGGTCTTTAGAGCGGGAATTTATTGTGTTGCTGAGCAGCATTAGGCCTTGGCTGGTTTGCAGCTCTCTGGGCTGGCTGATATTTAAGAGGGATGGCTGAAGTATTAGGGCTAGGTCAGTGTAGTTACCTGATAGGATTTGCAGACATAAGGATGAAGAAATGGGGGAGGGCCCTTGAAATGATGAAGCATGGTATATGGGCTACTGTTTATTTGCAGGATGTTAGGGTTTTATGATGTTATGTGAAGGGGAGAAGTTAGGATAGGTGACGGAGGGGAAAAGGGATAGATTAGTTGGAAAGAAAGAAGAAATAGGATGAGGTTGAAAAGATCCGTTGAGAGGTAGAATTCCTGGGTTTACTGCAAAGGGAACTTGATTTGGGTTGGTTGATAGAGAGGAACCGGGCTGCTATTAAAGGCTGAAGGAAGGGTAGAGGACTGTGTGGTGGGATGAAAGGATGTAAGTGCATGAGGATTTGGAGCTGTTTGTGAGCATAGGGATGAAAAGAAGGATGTAATGATCTAGGATAGATCTGAGGTGGAAGGAGCAGATAATGCTGGAATTTGCACTTGGACTCCACAAGGTGGCGCGGATGCTGCTGTCAGAGCGCCTGAAGTGGATGCCTTTATCCTTTAGCCATGGTCCACTCCTATATGCTGGTCTCTGGTCTGGGAGACGTGCTGTGAACTCGAACACACTGAGGAGGACTGCGGGTGGATGGATGAGCGAGACGCTGTTGCGTCGGCTTCCGTGCCTGTGGTGATCTCGGATGGTAGTTCTCACGAGCAGAGAAGAGCAGTCCTGTTATCGAGACGGGGTTGGAGAAATCTCCGACAGTGAGCTTGGATGAGAATGCCTGCAGGGTTGGGGAATAAGAATGGTGGAACGCAACTGGTGTGGAATTCGACTGTGTGAGGACTGTTGAGATGATTTGCTGGGTGAAAGAGAATTTATTCGAAATAATTAATCGTCTGAGTCAGAAGGGTTGATCTGAAGCTCGGGATATATGGTAAGTGAGTCCGTCGAGACAAACGGAGCTGAGGAGGTTGGTTCACTATAAGTGCATTGAAGGGAAGTAGCTGATTGAGGCGTGGCCTGCTCTACATTTTCCTTTTTAATCACTGTGCCAAACCTACTCCAAAAAGAAAGATAAAGATAGACGGAGAGAAAAACAGACAGATATATAGACAGTCAGAAAACAGACAGACCATGTCCATGCAAAATAAAACAACGTTTATAAGGTAGCTAAAATGGAATCTTCATTTCATGTGAGTGATCGATGTTATACATATATTTCAAAATTACAGTTGATTTCATTGAGTAAAAATTTGTAATGAGGAAAACAATGACAGATTTAATTATGTTGATTTGAGTCACCGTCTTGTGTGTTTGTGTGTGTGTGTGTGTGTGTGTGTGTGTGTCCAGGTTTTCCCTATGTTATGGAGACCAAATGTCCCCACAAGATAGTAAAACCTTAACTTTTTGACGTTGTGGGGACAATCAGTCAGTCCCCATGAGGAAAACAGCTTATAAATCATACTACATTATGTTTTTTGAAAATGTAAAAATGCAGAACGTTTTTTGTGAGGGTTAGGTTTAGGGGTAGGGTTAGGGTTAAGGGATAGAATATAAATTTTGTACAGTATAAAAACATTATGTCTATGGAGAGTCCACATAAAACATGAAAACCCAACATCCAATTCATACTCCTCTCTCTTTCTCGCTGTCGCTCGTGTGCGTGTCAATGGTGGATCAAACAATAATTTACAGATCCCTTGCAGCGACCCCCTGTTGAAGACCCTTGCTTTAGAATAATGCCAAGACACTGCTGATGTAAATTTGTAAAGGTATATTATATATCTTAAATATTGTTGCCATGGCAACACATTAATTGTTATTATTCCTTTGTTCCTATATTTCGGAATAAACTTAAATGGTTGTAACTCTGAATTCAAGGGAGTACAGACCTAAGCCTTGTCTCCTTTTAAAGAAGACGCTTCTCAGATTATTGTGCAAGTGCAAACTGAAAGTTAAGTGCAAAAAAATTTATAGAAGTTTAAATTTATTGTAATAAAAATGTACTGCACAAACTTAGATTTGTACATAAATAAAATATACAAATAATATCAACTAAATTGTAAAAACAAGAAAATCAAAGCCACATGTCAAACCCAGATCTGATCCAAATGATAGGTCAATATATAAAAAAGTGAAATTTTGGTGGCAGTTATTATTCAGATGCAGTACCAGAAATGTTCAATGGAGGACAGACAAGCTCCAATGGTGAATGATTCCAAAACGACCACATCTACACAATAGACCTTTTTCATTGACTGTGATGACACATTTCTGCCTTATATATCAGTGTAAATCTCACAATTTTTTAAATATTGAGTGTAAATTCATAACATTATGCTTTGTTATATATATACCCTGGAATTAGTTTTTAAAAAAGAATGACCACAGCTGCAAGAGGGTTTCTATTACAGCTGCTGAGAGAGTGACAGTACATTTGGCATCTTCATATTAGTGGATTTTTTCTATTAGTCTTGGAGCAAATGGGTAAGTGAAAATAATATTTGCTGTGATCTCCCATTCACTCCCATTCACTTCTGTTGAAGTTTACCCTGAAAACGTTTACTTCCGTGTTCCAAAACCCGGAGTGTGAAAAGGGTCTCTTATCTGAATAACTCGGCAGGAATTTGCATACAAACAAAGCAACCAAAGCCTCTTGTCTGGCCATGTCCTGATATGTAATCTTGTAAAGAGTAAACATGCCTTATGTGTAGAAAATGTGCCCACAATCCAGTGCTCACCCCTCCACACAAGCATTACACATCCCGTGTCCCTATCAGAGCACACTCACATAAGCGGTTACGTCCCGCTCGAGTGTTAGAGTTAATAAACGCGCCCACGAGCCCGTGCGCGCGCCCCTCCTCTGCCCGCTCTGTCACACGGCCAGCTGTATGTAAGTCCCATACGCCCCCTGTCAGTCCCCTTCTCTCAGGCTACTGCAGTGGTGGATTCAGCAGCCAACAAGCCGGTGATATTACCCGCTTGCCTGCACTCAAACGGCGTTTCCACGGCGACCCAAAATAAAGCCTTATGTGTAGAAAATGTGCCCACAATTCAGTGTTCACCCCTACACACAAGCATTACACGTCCGTGTCCCTATCAGAACACACTCACATAAAGCGGTTACGACCAGCTCGAGTGTTAGGGTTAATAAACGCACCCACGAATCCGTCGCGCGTGCCCATTCTCTGGCAGCTCTGTCACACGACCAGCCTTATGTGTAGAAAATGTGCCCACAATCTAGTGTTCACCTCTACACACAAGCATTACACGTTCCGTGTCCCCATCAGAGCACACTCAAAAGCGGTTCACGAACCACTCGAGTGTTAGAGTCAATAAATGCGCTCACGAATACGTCGCGCGCCCATTCTCTGCCCGCTCTGTCACACGGCCAGCAAACACTTCTCTGTATGTAAGTCCCGTGCCCGTGGCTATGCTTGCGCATCACTTAACAGGCGTGACTCTTTCCCCATTCACCTCAATCGGAAGTCACTCACAGAACAGCCTGTCCATGCTGTCTGCGAGCAGTCCAGCATAAGCACAGTAAGCGCGCTCACACATTCTGTTCAGCTGGCTGTGTGCGGCAATCAGAGCGATTTGGCCATTCACCCTCTAACATTACGCTTCAAAGCGTGGGAAGATATTCAGGGATATCCGAATGGGTGTTAAGCACAATAAAACAGGGCTATTTGCTACAGTTCGATCGCCGTCCTCCTTGCTTCAGAGCGCGGCTCGAAACTACTTTGAACACGGAAGCAGCGTGCATGCTTCGTTCAGAAATAACAAACCTTCTGTGCAAAAGGGCCATAGAGAAGTGCCGCCTCCCTGAGCGAGTCGGGGTTTTACAGCCGTTATTTTCTTGTTCCCAAGAAAGGCGGCGACCTCAGACCAATATTAGATCTCAGGGTTTTGAACAAAGCGCTTGCAAAAGACCGTTCAAAATGCTTACAACCAGCAAACTCCTCGCACATGTGCGCCAGAGGACTGGTTTATTTCTCTCGATCTGAAAAATGCATACTTTCAGATTCAGATAAATCCCGTCACAGGCCATTCTTGAGATTAGCCTCGACGGCCAGGTTTATCAATACACCGTCCTTCCGTTCGGCCTGTCCATAGCACCCCGTACTTTCACGAAGTGCATGGGCCTGGCGCTCGCACCCCTCGCGAAGTCAGGGTTTGCGAATTCTGAACTATTTGGACGATTGGCTGATTTTGGCACAATCACATCACGGAGCTTCTGTCTCACAGGACAGTTCTCCTCAGTCATCTGAACAGTTTGGGCCTTGCAGTCAATTGGACCAAGAGCTCACTACAGCCCAGTCAGGCAATTTCCTTCCTTGGAATAGAACTAGACTCAGTGGCAATGGCGGCTCGCTTATCTACACAGCAGCGTGCCGTGTGCAGCGACTAGCAGCGTCATTTCAGATGAACAGCCTCACACCTCTGAAGAAATTTCAGAGAGTGCTAGGCTACATGGCCTCAGCCGCAGCAGTACTTCAGCTGGGTTTACTGCATATGCGCCGCTTCAGCATTGGCTAAACACCCGCAGCGTCTCGCCGGGCTTGGGCCACAGGCCGCCAGCTCATCAAGGTGACTCAGACCTGTATTTCAGCTCTGCAGCCCTGGACAGTGGCGAATGGTATCAGCGGGGAGTGACAATGGGAGCTGTATCTGCGCCGAAAAGTCATCTCGACAGGCAGCGTCCAACACGGGTTGGAGCGCGGTCTCGCGAGAGCTCTCGGTTTTCGGCCTATGGTCAGTTCA
This sequence comes from Xyrauchen texanus, assembly GCF_025860055.1. Taxonomy (NCBI): domain Eukaryota; kingdom Metazoa; phylum Chordata; class Actinopteri; order Cypriniformes; family Catostomidae; genus Xyrauchen; species Xyrauchen texanus. The sequence continues at coordinate 356,687 of NC_068291.1, read as the reverse complement.
GGAAAAGCTCCTTCACATAAATTGTCTGGAAATGATAGCGGTCAAGTGCGCGCTCGTCGCTTTCTCCCGGTCATTCAGGGTCACCGCGTCCTGGTCCGTTCGGACAACAGATCTGTGGTATCCTACCTAAACCGTCAGGGCGGTGTCAGATCCAGGAACCTCTTCCATCTGGCCAAACGCATACTGAGTTGATCCCAGTGCCACCTGCGCTTGCTGAGGGCGGCGCGCGTGCCAGGCCACCTGAGCGGCGGCCCGGACAGACTGTCCAGAGACAATATTCCCCCAGGGGAATGGTCCTGCACGCTCAAACAGTCCAGGCGTTATGGCACCTATTCGGCAGAGCGGAGATAGACCTCTTTGCGTCCAAAGAGAACTCTCACTGCCCAATATTTTTCTCAGCGAGGACAGCTGGCCCAGGACTGGCCCAGATGCCCGCTTTACGCCTTCCCTCCCGTCTCGCTATTGCCACAGGTAATGCAGAGGATCAGGAAGCAGCGTCACTCGGTGCTCCTCATAGCCCGCGTTGGGAGAATCAGACATGGTTCCGGAGCTTACGCAGCTGTCACTGACAGCGCCGTGGCCCATCCCAGTGAGCAGATTTCCTCTCTCAAGCTCGCGGCACAATCTGGCATCCCCACCCAGAGCTGGAGCTGCATGCGTGGGTGATCAGCGACTACCCGTCGCTCTGCCAGAAGGAGTAATAAACACCATCATACACGCTAGAGCCCCTTCCACGAGAAGACTCTATGCGTCAAAATGGTCTGTGTTCTCAAAATGGTGCACCGACCGAGACCTGGACCCGCGGACATGTGGGGTGTAAGTCAGCTGCTCGTATTTCTACAAGAGCTGCTGGATAAGGGCAGATCCCCATCCACGCTCAAAGTGTATGTGGCGGCCGTTGCGGCGTTCGCTGAACCCCTGCACGGCCAGTCATGGGGTAAAAGCGAGCTGGTCATCCGCTTCCTCAGGGGAGCTAGAAGGATGAACCCCGCGCCCTCCATCGGTTCCTATCTGGGATCTTTCTATAGTTCTCGAAACTATGAAAGCCCCCTTTCGAACCACTTCAATCCGTGGATTTGAAATACCTTTCACTCAAAACCGTTTTTCTGACTGCCCTGTCATCAGTCAAGCGTGTGGGAGACCTTCACGCGCTGTCTGTCAGCGCTGCGTGTCTTGAGTTTGGACCAAGTGACTCCAAGGTCATTTTAAAGCCTAGACACGGCTATGTTCCCAAGGTGATCGGTACTCCTTTCAGAGCACAGGTCATTTCCCTATCGGCGCTGCCAGCATCCGATAGCGAACGCAACGCCAATCTCCTTTGCCCGGTCAGAGCACTGAGATTGTATACTGCGCGCTCCACCGCTTTCAGGCGCTCTGAGCAGCTTTTCGTTTCGTTCGGAGGGTGCACCAAAGGTCTCGCCGCCTCGAAACAGACACTATCTAGATGGATAGTGGACGCTATTGCTGCTGCATATGCGTCAAAAGACCTGCCATGCCCGTTGGGCATTAGGGCTCACTCCACTAGAGGCATGGCATCCTCGTGGGCATGGTCCAGCGGGATTTCCATTCACGACATATGTGTGCCAGCGGGATGGACTTCCCCTCCACCTTTGTCAGATTTTACAATATGGAAGTGCCCGCTCTGCAGGCAAAACTACTAGCGGTTTAATACGCTACAGCTCCCCTGGTGAGCTGCACTGATGGGACACATTCCACACAGACCGGCACCGCCGCTCTGTCGTTCCCTTCCCACTATGTGCTTATGTATTACACAATCAATGACCCACATTCTTGCCGGCCAAATATTATTTCCCCACTCATAAGGGCTCCCGGGTCCCCCTTAATTCCCTGGGGCTCATACAGTGGATGCTTGGCGTGCACGGTGTTGACAATGGGTTCCGTAGCGTAAGCTAGCTTACGCATATCGAGAGAACCTCTCGTAAGAGAACGTATCGGTTACCTAACGTAACCTCGGTTCTCTCTAGATGAGGAGCGAGTATTGCGTAGCCGGCCGTGCTTCGCGCCACGGCGACTTTTCGCTTCAGCCAATGAAAACCAGGGTTCCAGCCTACGAACTACGCTTATATGCACTCTAGTCACGCCCATTTTGGCAGGCTTTGTTGCAGTGAGCGCGCGGACGCCTCTCATTGGATCGCGAGTTCAGCCCAAGCTCGTCTATAGGCTGCAGCAGTTGCCGCAGAGCAACCTATGAGCTCGCTAGCTAGCCCGCTCAAGGTCTGCAGCTGCCGCACTGCGTTGACAATGGATACAAAAATTAAGGATAATTTTTTGGCTTCAATATCTCAGAAAAGATTAATCTTTCCCGTAGCGTAAGCTAGCTTACGCAATACTCGTTCCCTCATCTAGAGAGAACCGAGGTTACGTTAGGTAACCGATACGTTTTAATGCTTTCCAGTTTGAACATTCAAGCGATTTTACACTATTCAACTCAACAAAGGCAAAACAACTCAAATAAATGTTTGCGAGCTGTTTGTGTGACACAGCGAGTGAGCCGCGTCGCGTCTAACGTTCGCACGCCGATGAGAGTTCGCTTTCCCTTCTTGCGTTTGAACGGACAATTTCATACACCAAAATACATAATATATTAGGGTGTCTGCTTAATCTCAAGTGAACAAACAGTTGATAAATAAATCGGGTATCAATATATTTAATTATTAATTAATGCAGTGATCAACATTGATGCCGCTAGTGGTGTCCTGTTAGATTATTCTCTATCGAAACATTAAGCGTTAACAGCTTAAACAAAATACTGCATTATTAACAAAATACTGCGTTAGTTTTGCCCATACTATACATTTAATAATACATCGTCACAAACTATGAAAGTTGTACTTTTACAATACACTTACAATAACAACAAAACCTTGTGCTTTTGTAAAATAAAGAAAATAAACCGGGTGTGCCGTCTCCGTCTTAGTTTTTATGACGTGTTTCAGAAAAATAATCGCTAACAGAAACGTACATGAAACATATGTCTTCACGAAGGTTTGATCTTCCATTGTTGTATACAATGTTTGCCTGTTTGAACATTCAAGCGATTTTACACTATTCAACTCAACAAATGTGAAAACAACTCAAATGTTTGCGAGCTGTTTGTGTGACACAGCGAGCCGCGTCGCGTAACGCACGCACGCCGATGAGACTTCGCTTTCGCTGCTGCTTGCCTCTGAACGGACAATTTCATACAACGAAGTGTAAAAATACATGATATATTGAGGAGCCTGTTATGTCAAGTGAACAAACAGTTGAGAAAGAAATCTTGTATAATTATATTGAATTCTGGCATTATTCCAGGTGACATCCTGTTAGATGTTTCTCTCGAAACAGCGGAAACAACTTAAATAAAATACTGCGTCATTTTTGCCCATACAGAAACATGCGAGACATCATTACGAACTATGAAATGTGTCCTTTTATTTGTGTACAATTACAATAACAACAAAACCTTGTGCTTTTGTAAAATAAAGAAAATAAACTGGGTGCTCAGTCTGTCTTCGCGATAATTTTTCTGAAACACGTCACAAAATTCAAGTGAACCATCAACCATTCACGCAGTCTGTATTTTATCACCTCACACCCATAATCTCTGAAATGAATACAGATGCAAAAAGCATTGCACAGAACGAAAATAATGATACTTCACAGTTCTCAAAAGATTAAACTGAACTGTGCCTTGAATATCGTATCATGCGATAAAAGCCTCTTAAAGAGACAGTAACAATTTAGACTTCGCCCAGTGCACTGACATCCGAAGTAATTGAAAAGTACAAATGGTATTATTTTAAGTTTTTTTTATTTCTCTCTTACGTGGTAGAATGCCACGTTTTTGAATGGCATGTAAAATGTAAAAATAATCACTCAATCTCCATTTTTTTCACTGGATCTGTTGCTATTTTAATGATTTAAAAATCAAAGCACTGACCATTTAAAGTGTGAGCTTTTACATTTTGAAATAGTTATAAACAGTCACAGCTATGCAGTGTTATTATGTGCCTAGATAGTCTTTCAAATAAAATTAGTTTACCCCAAATAGATATTTCTCTCATCATTTACTCACCCTCTTTCTATCCCAGATGTGTATTTCTTTCTTTCTCAGCCCTGTTGGGGCTTTCACTGCACTTGAATGGTGATCAGAACTCACATCAACAAAAATCGCATAAATGTAACATAAAAAGTAACCCATAACACTCCAGTGGTTTAATCCATACTTTCAGAATGGATATTATAGGTGTGGGTGTGAAAAAGATCAATATATGTAGTATATAGAGTATTTTTAATTTTTACTATAAATTGTCCACCCTGCTCAGGAGGGGTGTTATGCTTATGTAAATCACAAAAAAAACAGAAAAAGAACTCTTAAGAGAGAAGAGCGCTTGTGAAAGTGAAAGTAGAGATTTATAGTAAAAAATGACTTAATTATTGATCTGTTTCTCACCACTTCTCATTTACTTACATTGAAAGGACCAACAGAGCTGAGATATTCTTCTAAACATCTTCATTCAATTTCTGCAGAAGAAAGTCATACACATCTGGGACTGCATGAGGGTGAGGAAATGATCAAATATCCCTTTAACATTCACTTATTTTTACAATGCATAAAATGAATGCTAATTTGGTACATTGATACTACAGGCCAACAGGAACCCACAAACCAAGAATGGCCAACATTCGCCCCTAGGGGGCGCTACAGGCCACGCCAAAATTCCCATTTTCTGGTCAAAAATGTTCTTATTTGGTACATTGATAGTACAGGCCAACAGGAGCCCACAAACCAAGAATGGACCACATTCGCCAATAGGGGGCGCTACAGGAAATGCAAAAATTCTCATTTTCCGGTCAAAAATTTTCTAATTTGGTACATTGATACTATTTTTCATCATATCACTCCCGTCTTGCAACAACTTCACTGGCTTCCTGTCAAACAGAGGATCATCTTTAAAATACTTCTCATTACTTACAAAGCAGTTCATAACATGGCTCCTCTATATATCTCAGATCTTCTCCATTTAAACATCCCTACTCGTTCACTCCGGTCATCTCACACCTGCCATCTTTCTGTTCCCCCTGCTCGTCTTGTCACAATGGGGAACAGGGCGTTTAGTCGCTCTGCTCCCCATCTTTGGAATTCCCTCCCTCCAGATCTTCGTACCATCAACTCATTTAATCTTTTCAAATCCAAACTCAAAACTCACTTGTTTAGACAATCATATTCCGCCTGACCCATATCACCTCAATGTTGTTTTGCCAATTTTATTGTTTACTGTTTTAATGGTTTTTATCTGTTTTGTACAGTGTCCTTGGGTGTCCTGATAAGGCGCTTTAAATAAAATGTATTATTATTATTATTATTATTATTACAGGCCAACAGGAACCCACAAACCAAGAATAGCCCACATTCGCCCTTTAGGGGGCGCTACAGACCACGCCCAAAAGTCTCATTTTCTGTTCAAAAATGTTCTAAATTGCTACTTTGATACTACAGGCCAACAGGAACCCACAAATCAAGAATGGCCCACATTCACCCTTAGGGGGCGCTACAGACCACGCCCAAATGTCCAATTTTCAAACTGATGGCATTTTCACCCAATTTGTCAAATTTGTCTGAAACTTAATGTACATTCCTCATTTCAGATACCATTTCCACGCCATTTAACCAATTCTTCTGAAACTTGGTGTACATGCCTCATTTCTCATTGGGAACAAAAAAGCCTCAAGGATCCATAAGGTCCGGTATGATGGATTTTCCTGTACACTGAAAATGTTTAGTTTAGGATTCAGACAGAAATACATGTTTTTTGGATTCATCCATTGAGAGGGTTTATTCCCAACCCTCTACTGATCAATTTGAAATGATTTGCCATTTTGAGGAAGAATCCGCATTGCTGCTTGCAGCTATATTTATTATTCTTCTTCTTCTCCTTGAGCCCCAATAGCTCAAAAAGTCACTGGGCAAAAATTTTCTAAATTGGCACATTGATACTCCATGCCAACGGGTACCCCCAAACCAAGAATGGTCCACATTCGCCCACAGGTGGCGCTAAAGGCCACGCCAAAATATAATATTTTCAAAATGATACCATTTCCACGCCATTTGTCCAAATCTTCTGAAACTTGGTGTACATGCCTCATTCCTCATGGGGAACAAAAAAGCCTCAAGGACCCATAACTTCCGCCATGATGGATTTTCCCGTATGTTGAAAATTTGCGAAAACCTACAAAACTCTTCTTCTCCTGAACCATAGCTCCAATTGTCTTGACATTTGGTACACATGTGTAGAATTGAAGTCTTTGAAAACGTTACTTAGGAAAAATGAATACGATACAAAATGGCTGAAAGAGGCGTTTATGTAAATGTCCAAATTTTCACAATATATACGCGTCAATAATTCAAATGTAATTTTGACTGATGGTTTTTCAAACCTAATATGCTTCAAGATGACATCACTCTGAAGTACTGTGCAAAAAATGGCCAACATTAGCCCCTAGGGGGCGCTACAGGCCACGCCAAAATTCCCACTTTCTGGTCAAAAATGTTCTAATTTGGTACATTAATAGTACAGGCCAACAGGAATCCACAAACCAAGAATGACCGACATTCGCCACTAGGGGGCGCTACAGGCCAAGCCGAAATTCCCATTTTCTGGTCAAAAAAGTTATAATTTGGTTCATTGATACTACAGGCTAACAGGAACCCACAAACCAAGAATGACCAACATTCGCCACTAGGGGGCACTACAGGACAAGCCAAAATTCCCATTTTCTCGTCCAAAATTTTCTAATTTGGTACATTGACACTACAGGCCAACAGGAACCCACAAACCAAGAATGGCCAATATTCACCCTTAGGGGGCGCTACAGACCATGCCGAAATTCCCATTTTCTGGTCAAATATTTTCTAATTTTGTACATTGATTCTACAGGCCAACAAGAACCCACAAACCAAGAATGGCCCACATTCGCCCACAGGTGGCGCTACAGGCCACGCCCGAAACAAATATTTTCAAAGTGATACCATTTCCACGCCATTTAACCAATTCTTCTGAAAATTGGTGTACATGCCTCATTTCTCATTGGGAACAAAAAAGCCTCAAGGATCCATAAGGTCCGGTATGATGGATTTTCCTGTACACTGAAAATTTTTCGTTTAGGATTCAGACAGAAATACGTGTTTTTTGGATTCATCCATTGAGAGGGTTTAACCCCAACCCTCTACTGATCAATTTGAAATGATTTGCCATTTTGAGGAGGAATCCGCATTGCTGCTTGCAGCTATATTTTTTAATTATTCTTTTCTTCCTATATTAGGGTGTTTTTGAAGCATTTGGCATGCTTAAAATGTACACCTCCAGTCACCAAAGTGGTACAAATATAGTTCTCATGAAGACAACGTTCATAATTATAGTCATTTGGTCCGCCCAAGAAGAAACCGGCCATTTTTGATTTTTTCGGAACTTTTAAATACTCCTAGAAGATTCATGAGACTGTTGCCACATTTAGACAACATTATTCCGAAACACTGTAGATGCTAAATTGTGAATAGATTTTAGATATATCTAACAGTATTTCCATGGCGAGGCATTAAATTAATTGCAAAAAATGGGAAACAGGAAGTGTCTCATATCTTCTGTGTGTTAAATCAAAATCGATTTTGGTGACTGGAGGTGTACATTTTAAGCATGCCAAGTGCTTCAAAAACACCCTAATATAGGAAGAAAAGAATAATAAAAAATTATGTTTAGTCTTGGGGGATAATCACATTGAATATTTTGGGTCACGGTTTGCGTCACCACCTGGCAGCAGGAAGTGTGGCTATCAAAACAGACCTTATATTTACACAAATTGCTTCAAAATTGTTTCAAATAATGTCAAATGCCAATTGTCCATCTTGCATTTTTTTCCAACAGCCACAGGGTGGAAATTGGCCCATGGTGCTTGGACTGTCATCACTGCTTGCAGCTATATTTAGTCTTGTTTTCAGAGACATCTGACAAAATTTTGTGACATGTTTATAACAAGAAAAATCTATTTGCCAATGGGGTAAGAAAATAATCTTGATTCAAAAGGAAAACAAGTTTACTTTTCTAACCTCACTGGCAAATAGTTTTTTTGTATTATTTTTTTTATAAACAACACCAAATTTTGTTTGTTTTCTCTGAAAACAATAATTACAATTTCACAACATTCTGCTTCTCAAGCCATTTTTGTTTTAAGGATGTTGAGATTAAATTATTAATTATTTTTGTAATGTTCATGTTTATTATTAAATATTTTGGCTAATTTGATGATGCTTTCAGCAATAAGACTGCAGCACTCTCATTCATGCATCCATTCTGAGGAATTCTGAAGACTTTCCCCTAAAATCAACACAGAAAATGTGACTAGTCTAGATCTGCTGAAACAACAGAATTTAATTCAATTCTCTGTGTTGTGCAGATTACGCAGAGAAACAACACAAGTGGATGGAGCAAATCACAAGTCTGGCAGGTACAATGTTTTAATTAACGTAATATTAGTTTATAGTGTTAATATATAATACTGGATTTTAGTGAAAATTTCTGCCTGATCTCATGAAAATCAAGTGATTGTGGCGACAGTTTTGCAAAATGATATTGTGTGGTTAATAACACGTATTGCTGCAGTTCCGAGGTGAAATATCCACTGCTAGTTAAATGTTCTAGATGAGCTTTTTAAGGTTAATGATCTATCGAGTTTTAAATCAACAAAACCGACCTCCCTGCCCTAAACCTTGAACCTAAACCTAACCGTGTCAGAAAAAGCAAATGTGAGATGAAAAACACAATCATGTAATTTTGTGGTGCTTCTCTGACACTTTGGGCTCAAGTAGTAAAAGTGTTTAGATGTCATAAGATAACATTGTGTGAGGAACAGGGTGAAAGTAAGTGTTTATGAACTGATTATCTGCCATTTTACATGTAAATTGTGGGTGTTATGATTCAGACGAGGAGTGAGGATCTAAATGCAGCTTTTTAATGAAAAAGGTGAACCGGATAACACAAAATAACAAAACAATACAGGGAACAAACAAAACATCCACAAGGGGAAAATAAAGTATAAACATGAGAAACATCAATGGAGGGCACGAGCAGGATCACAAACAAGGACAACCTTAACATACATTTGACGACCGACAATGAATGAACAAACAAACAGGGTTTAAATACAGAAGGGTGATGATGATTAAATTATATACAGGTGAGAACAATGACACTGGCAGCGATGAGGGCAGGGGATTATGGGAAGTGTAGTTCGGGATGACAAGTGACAACACAGGGCAGACAACAGGGGATCTTGACAGTGGGAAAGTAAATAAAAGTCATTGTTGTAGTGCCTCTAGTGTTCATTTCACCAGGAAACTGACGCCATACGTCCAACGAGCCATGTAAAAATCATTTTGCAAAAATGTAGGGATAGTTCTTGATTAAATGAGACTGCAATCTTTTATTATTACTTGAAAGAGTTTTGTTTTGCTTTTGTTGTACAGTAGATGCTATAGATGCATTTTTATTTCTTCTGAAGATAAAACAACTGTATTCATTCAGATAGGCCGACTTTGTGTTCAAGTGAGACGTTTCCTTGTTAACTGGAATCTCAAAGCTTTTAGCTGCGCCAGTGTTTTCTGATTGTTTAGTTTGGTTTGTATCTACATTTTAGCCTGATCTTCAGAAGAAGTCCAGACATGACTAAATCTCCTATGACCAAATCAGAGCAGCTGTTGAGGATAGACGATCATGATTTCTCAATGAGACCAGCATTTGGAGGTAAGCAGATGGTATGCAATATCTACACATAAACATCTCACAAACACTTGTGTAATGTGTTCATGGTGGCATGTTTCACACAATTCAGTTATAGAGAGATTTGGTGTAACAGATAACATTATAGTTTTCTCATCAATATGTTTTTCGTATTTATGAATGCTTTTTAAATTGTAATGGTTTGTGTTCTCAACTGGTAGGTTCTGACCTAAATATATGTCGCGGGTTTGAATAGGTCTGTTGTGGGTCAGAGACAGCATGGAATAAAACAATTACAATGCAATCAAGCATAGTTAGGAGAGGAAAATAATGTCATCTTTTTAGGAGAAAGATCCCCTTCCTATATCTTCTGTTGTTGTCATAGGTCATGTGTCCAATAAAACTACAGTATTTCAGTAAAAATTAATCTGTCACTTGGAAGAAGCTTGACATCGACAGATGTCAACATGGTCAGGTTTTGTGAACTCAACCTCAAAAACTACCAACAAAACTGCACAACGTCAATGAATATACCACCCAGACTACATTAAATAAAGATTCACTTGCAGTGAGGAGAAACAGTGTGTGTCGACCACAATTTGTTTGTGTGCTGAGAGCATCAAACCATTGAAGTTTAACCCCAAACTGTGGGTATCAGCAGTCATTTCATAAGCTCTTTGGCTTGTTTGAGTCGTGTGTTGTTGCATATGAAACAGAAAAGGTAAACAGATGTGTCCAGATGTGACTGCAGCGCTTTAAATGGTTGTGACCCACTTGCGTCTGAGCTAAAATAGGGCAGAAATATGGATGACCATTAAATCTGTCTGTTCAATGAAAACTTCTAAAAGATTCCCGTAATACAACATTCAGTCTGGAGATATTTTAACAGAACACAAATACTGATGGAGGCAGACAAAACTCACACAAAATGTATTTTTCATGTCCCATTTGCGGGCAACAGGAGAGTTCTTTCTTTAATTTCTCTGATAGAAGGGGCACCTTCCTGGAAATGCAAGTGTATGTTACTGTTATACATATTTGTACACTAGTATCTGACATTTTCCATTAACTGTGTCAAAAGAGGGCTTGAAACTTGTAAAAAATGTCATAAGCCAATTATTGTTCTTTTTCAGCAAGGAAGGTGCTTAACCTTCAGAAAATGTTAAAGGTCAAGCTAAATACTATATGAGCTGTTTAAGGTTATGTTTAATATTATGTTTTGTATTTTTTCTAGGGCTGTCAATCAATTAAAAAGTTTTATCAAATGAATTACATGGTGTCCCGATTTATTAATCGCACATACAAATATTTGCTGAGAAAGCCCCTCATATAACAATAACTCAATATATAATAATGAAATAATTATACATAGTCTCTTTAAATATTTAAAGATGATATATATATATATAATAAAAAATATTCCGATAATTAAAATGCATTACATTCTTGTAGCAGAACAGTTAATCATTGATAAAACAATATAAAAGCGGTTTAGAATACAATGTATTATTTACTACCATATTACTGATCATAAGTCAATCATTGGCATACACAGCAATCCATTACACAAGTGAATTTGTCAATCAGTTGGAGATTTATTATGAGGGCTTGCTTAAGACATGCTTGTGTAGCGTCTCGGGTGCGTTGCGTTATAAACATAAATTAAAAATGTTGTTAAATATTGTTTAATACTTCGAACACATCTTGAGATCCCTTGAACCGGATTTGCACTCCAAGTGTTTTGAATGCAAGAACTTAAAACATGTTTGTGTTGTTGCTGCTGAATGGTTGTTTTCTTCACTGTATAAACTGTGCGTTGCTCATACAGCTGAAGTCTCAAATACTGCCCTCTGGAGTAAACAGGTGGTACTACAAGCATTTCTCAGGAATCTTCCTTATTACCGTCATTGCGTTTAATTATGTACATTTTTTAACACGTTATTTTTAATACAATTAATCACACTGAATTAACACGTTTTTATTAATTTGGGACATCTCTGAATTCAGTTTAAAACCCTGTTTTATGTGTGTGTTTTTTATATTGTAGCTAAAAAAAAACTAAACAAAAATTAAATAAACAAAATGTATAAATAATACAAATAAATATATAACTACACCATGTAGGGCTCACAGTTTAGGAGCAGGTTTGTTTATTAGCAATAATTAATAATTATCATAGATAATTATTCATTATTAAAATCAATAGAACATTGATTAGAATCAATGTTAGCTTTTTTAATCCTTTAAATCAACAATCATCAAATTTAATAGAATATTAATTATTATCAAAGATAATAATTCATTATTAAAATTAATTAAACATTGATTAGACTTAACTCTAGCTTATTGATCTTTAAAATTCAACAATCATCAAAGATACTTATCAATTATCAAAATCAATAGAATATTAATTAGGATTAATGTAGACGGGGCACCATCCTGGAATCAGGGACTAATAACCAGACCGTATAACAGTCTCAATGTTAGATTGTTCTCTTAGGAAAATTGATGTCCGTAGATCATCAAGATTAAAAAGGGAACAACGAAGGGTTGAATTTGAGCACTGGCATCCCCTGCCAGCCTTTGACACGTGTATGCAAAACAAACCAAAACACTTCTCTTTTAATTATAACGAAGTTTATTGAAAATATAATATCAATTAATAATCAATACAATGCAGTCAACAAACTTCCGTGATTAGATTTTTTTGATTTTGGCATGATTATTATAAGTAAGATTTGTCTCACCCTAACCCCCAGTCAGGCTTTACGACTGTGTTAGGCCTGCCTTTGTCTTGTATCTGAATAAATGGTCAATGGTCTGCACTTATATAGCAACTTTTTAAGCCCTAGCAGTATTCAAAGCGCTTTACACTGTCTCTCTCTCACACACACACACAGTCACACACACACACACACACACACACACACACACACACACACACACACACACACACACACTCTCACACACACACTCTCTCACACACACACACACACACACACACACACACATGTTGGTCTACCTATCATTATGAGGACTTTCCATAGACATAATGACTTTTATACTGTACAAACTATAGATTCTATCCTCTAAACCTAACACAACCCCTAAACCTAACCCTCACAGAAAACCTTCTGCATTTTTACATTTTCAATAAAACATTGTTTAGTATGATTTTTAAGCGATTTGAATTATGGGGACACTAGAAATGTCCTCATAAATCACATTTATAGCATAATACCCTTGTAATTACTAATTTGTAACTTACAAAATTGTCCTCGTAAATCACAAAAACACGCACACACACACAAACACACACATACACACTCACACACACACATTCACACACACACACACACACACACACACACACACACACACACACACACACACACACACACACACACACACAGCCATGTAAGGTGCTAGTCTGCCATTGGGAGCAACTTGGGTTTCAGTGTCTTGCCCAAGGACACATCGGCATGTGGGCCAGGATTCAAACCACCAACCCTGCGATTAGTGGTCAACCCGCTCAACCAACTGAGCCACAGCCGCCCCAAATACATGAGGCCCAACAACCATAATGGGGAAGGGTTAGGTTGCCTATATTAAGCTATCGCGCAGTAGGGGGGATAAAGTGTTGGTTTTATAGTTCTTGATAAACTCTACATGAATCTACAGCACCTCTCCAAGAAAATTGTGCTTATATGCAAAAGACTGGGCACTGTGAACTAATGAATAAAACACACTTTATAATTCGATTCCATTGTACTGTATGGGTTGTGCTCCAAAAACAGTCATAAAGCAAGTTGCAGAGCAACTCTCGTCTTACAAGTGACCCCTCCTGAGCAAGCCGGTTCTGATGGGAACTGAGGTGAAAGATAAAAGGAGTCACTACTGGGGCTGCACAATTGAAAGTGAAATAAATTAATTGAAATAAAATATAAATGGCTATATGAATTTGTGCGATTATTAAACTGCAAAGGGCTACGATTTGATTGTTGCTTGGTTCAAAGTTTGAGCACAGCTCTGTTCTGTATGTATTGTGTTAAGCCCTATTCAGATAGTAATTATATAACATTGGGACGTGAGGTAATTCTAGCATTTACAGGGGCTAGTCTAATATTATTGCCCTTCAAATCCACATCTCTTGAGTTTAAAAGCAGGAATCGATCCAAATGTCATTTTGCAATCCTTTTTGATGTCTGCCAAGTGCCATATGGCTACTATTGAAAAATATGGATGTTAATGAGCATATATACTGTATATTTAATACAATGGAGGCTGAATCACAGAAATGTTGTCACATTAATAATAGATAATGTAGACATGTTCACATTAAAGTTGTGTCGCCACTCCACCACAGCGAGAAGGGGCTCTTAAGTAGAAGAAGAAGAGAAAAGAAGTTGTGTTAACCTATACATTTCCTGATAATTTCCACATTTTCATAACTGTACATGGTATGTGTAGCCTCTCTCGCTCCCTACACACTTGGAGTGGGAGTGGTGGTGGTGGTGTAGTGGGCTAAAGCACATATCTGTTAATCAGAAGGTCGCTAGTTCGAGCCCCACGGCCACCACCATTGTGTCCTTGAGCAAGTGACTTAACTCCAGGTTGCTCCAGGGGGATTGTCCCTGTAATAAGTGTACTGTAAGTCGCTTAAATAAAAGTATCTGCCAAATGCATAAATGTAAATGTGTGCAGGGGTGCTGGATGATATTTTGGGGTGTGGGGGTCACCACATATTCAGCACATCTTAAAAACCAATAAATAAATCATATATAAAGCACTTCAAAATTTCACGAAGCAGAACGAACAAGCATATTGGTGAGAACACTTGTTTCGACAGATGGAGCACATACACCAGTACATATGACTATACATTACATAGAACAATTTTGACTGTATATAGTTAGACAGCTAGCTATTGTAACTAAACTGACCACCTTATTACATAAATTGAGGTGAACACAAATTGCTCTATTTAAAAACTACAATTGGGCTATTTGAAACTGTCATGTAAAATAAGCAAACCACCAAGACTGGGGTCCTGCTGATGTGTATCTAGTCTACAAAATGGGGCAATAGGCACAGAGTATACTCTATATTGCTTTAGTCCTGACACATCATCTTGATGGACGCAACCAACAGAGTTGGTAGCTCCCCCAAGAATGATTCAAGAATGTTTTTGAGCGGGGCCTGAGTAACTCCACAAGAAAAGATGCTAACTACCACACCTGGAGCCTCCACACGCGCTAGGTCTCCGCGGTAATGTGTTCAACAAGCCATGTGATAAGATGTGCGGATTGAAGGTCTCAGAGGTGGAGGCAACTGAGATTCGTCCTCCGCCACCCGGATTGAGTCACTACGCCACCATGAGGAAAGACAAAGATTTCTTTAAAGAGAGCAGCTTTAGCGCAACACTCTCAAATGTTTCAAAAGGAGGCTGAGAAATTGAGTTCAGGACCATGGAGAGATCCATATAGTACCAGAGTCAATGCCCACATGTCATGACGATATAGCAGCAAAATAGACTTTAACCGTAGAAAAGGCTCTGTACTTATCTATAAGGTCCTGCAGAAAACACAGTATGTTCATCATCTAACATAAGTACGAAACACCATCGTTCAAACACTCCCCATTTGAGATCATACAACAAATGTGTCAAAGCTGGCCTCAATCACTCTCTGGGGCAAACCAGTGGTATGTAAATTTATTAGAATTAGTACCAGGATTTAAAAAATCTCTGATGGCTTTCTTCTACTGATTGCTTTCATATCACTTCTTTGCTCAGTAAAGAGGGTATTTCTTCCTCCAATATCTGAGTTGATTCTGCTTGAGCCACTGATATGACCATTTCATTGAACAGAGATGGTTTAACAGCAAATTGCAGTCTGTAGCCTTTTCCACTGTGACTAAAACCCAGGGATGAACTGCATATGCACACCAGCTTTCGGCCTGAGTGGTTATGGAGCCACTGCCTTCATCGCTCACTGATGGTGTGGCAGAGCCATCTAGTGGCAAATAGGGGAGCCGCCCCTCTATTATTTTCACACCACTCCACTTTCACATTTCCCCCATATCCAGGATGTCCAGTCTCGAAAAATCCTTAACGGGCACACAGTGAGAAAAATGCTTGTCCCAGAATCTGTTAATTTCAGCCATGCAGTCCAGGACAGCCGGAAAAAACTGCCTCATCTGCAGGAGGCTTGACGGGAGTCTTTTCACATTGTATAGATCTCGTACATGGGCCTACCAGCTGGGCATGCCAGTACAGCCATAGTTTGGCTGCGCCCTGCAACAGAATTCTATGTGCTCCATGTCTGCCTGTAACGGGGACGGGGCACATTCCCTTTTGCTCTCGGAGCTGGGACTGATTCGGGGGAAGAATGGCATCTCAGTCATCATCTTTGTTCTCCTCAAGGATATCGGATGATTTGAGAACTCTCCATAAACTCTAACATGTGATAAATCATTTGCAGAAATCTATGCACCACAAGCACACAGGCGAGGATGATATGAAACTTTGTAGTATGAAGCAGTGTAGAAAGTGGGTGAACTCTTTCTCCTTCCTTTGCAAGGCAGGGGGAGTACCTCAAAAGTAGGGAAAAAGCACTGAGAAGTGCTAAGAGTTTCCATTGAAGGAGAGAAAACTTACCTTAATGCATTAGTTTACACTCGCAGACAGAAAAAGAAAGCCACTCAACAAACACAGAGAAAAATACTGGGTCCAGTCATTGCCTTTCGACTCTGTCTGGGAACTGTTAAACTGTAATCCACAAACAAATGTGTCTGCTGAGAGCCATTTCCTAAAATATTCCACGGGGAAGGGAGTGAGAATGAGGCAGTTGCAGGTAGCTGCAGTTTATATTGGGGAGGCAGGACTCCCCAATCGCTGCCACGATTGGTCTGTCAATCTTTTGACAGACATTGTGTTATTGGCTTCCGATATTGGTCTCGCCTAAGGCGTGAGATTTCGAATGAATAGTAGAAAGAGGAATAACCGCCTAGTCGACTACACGGTGCAAGCCCTACAAATATTACATGCAACTGACCATGTGAGAAGCAAATTTCCGAGTTTGCAGTATAACAGAACTCTCCTCCTCCGTGAATTATTTGTCATCTGAACAGATGAGTTTTAACACAGAGGAGCCATGCGTACGTTTCCCTGAGAAACAATTACTGTCTGAATAGGGTTTAAAAAGCACTCGCAAGGCTCATGACAAGATCTTTAAATTTTTTTCAGCATTTACCATATTATAAATATATTTTAAACACAAATTAATAATGTAATGCTTACTATTTAAATGTTTGAATGTTAACCTAAATCTAATATCATTTACACAAATGAGAACTGTAGATTTGATGTTCTCTTTGATTGTTCAATAACAGGACCTCCTATACCAGTTGGTGTGGATGTTCAGGTCGAGAGTCTAGACACCATCTCTGAGGTTGACATGGTGAGTGATCCAGTAACAAGCACTTTAATAACCAGCTTATAATTATAAACTACCACATAGAAGTATTTTTTGAAGTTTATTGTTTTGACAAAGGTTATATTGGTTTAAATGTTTTAAATCCTTTGCCTGCAGTATGTTTACCATGAGATGTTTCTCATCAGGATTTCACCATGACTCTGTATTTGAGACATTATTGGAAAGATGAGCGTCTGTCATTCCCGAGCACCAACAATCAGAGCATGACATTTGACAGCAGGCTTGTAAAGAAGATCTGGGTTCCTGACATGTTTTTCGTTCATTCCAAAAGATCTTTCATTCACGACACAACAACAGATAATGTGATGTTACGTGTGTACCCTGATGGAAATGTTCTCTACAGTCTCAGGTGAATAGCTTTCTCACATAATACTAGCAACAAAAATGAAATTATCCATGATGTAAAGTTAACAATGGTGAAAATCAAGAATGTAAATTCAAACATGGATTTCTAATGATGTGTTTGTGTTTAGAGTGACGGTGACAGCGATGTGTAACATGGACTTGAGTCGATTTCCTCTGGACACACAGACCTGCTCATTAGAGATCGAGAGCTGTATGTATACACATACATTTACCCATTTCACTCACACTTACACCGATGTAAGCATATGATCATACTGAACAGAACATATAAACTGCATGAGGTTCTTTTGCATGTGCCTCTGTAGAAAATTTGGTTGATGTAAATGTTCACGGTATGCATTAAAGTGCCCGCGTACCTCCATGAAATTAAACTGTCCCTATTCTACATTATTATGTAAGGAAATGTATAATGGAATTAGTCACATTCGACAACCGTTATAAATTAGATAAATTACAAATAACAAAATTATTTGCTGAATAAAATTCTCCACCATTAAAGTCGTAATTGTATCTGCTCACAATTTCTATTGTAAGGAATTCGCTTTAATATGGGAATTATGATTAATTCACTTATTGGATTGATATTATTCTCATGGCTTATCGAAAATAATATTACACATATTTAGGTACAGCTTTGAATCGAAATATTTTAAAAACAGGGATGAGATTATTTTTCAAAATATACCACAGTCAAATTATCTTTGAACACAGACAAACTTTATTGCTATTCTAAGCATAAAACTAATCTAACAAATATATACAAGAGACAGTTTGGTGGGTAGTGACAGAATGTGAAGAAAAGGATCAATACAGAGAAAATGAACTTCATGGAGTCTGTTGGCAATGCCTTAAGGAAGAGTTAACATTTTTCTGAGAAGAAGAGCGGGACTCCGATGAACGTTTGTATTTTGAAGAGTGACTTGATCCAGCAGAGGATACAATTTCAAACGAGTAAGTCGTTTAGTTTTCATTAGCTGACATGCTATTTTATATAAACATGTACATATTTTACTAGTGGGACTGTTTCCAGACAGGATTCAAAGTTTGACATTCAAAGTATTGACATGTCCTAATAGGCAAGTTTTAGTTACATGTAAATGTTGTTATTTACATTGTATGCTGTATGATATAAATATGATATGTAATATGATATAAAAATAATATGAATGTTAGATTATATTTTAATGTGTGTATGCTGCCTCATTATCATCAACAAAGCTTGTGCTTGCAAATATGTGTTTAGGTTAAATGAGTAAAATGCACTTTAAATATAGAAAATCAGCATATTATCATATGTATTTTGGATCAAATAAATGCAGTTTTGGTGAGCAGAAGAGACTTCTTTTAATGGTAGTGTAGGTCTAAAATTAAGTAAAGTCTTTATGTAAAGAAAATATATTAGTCAGATTACTTATTTTAACTTAAAACTTGATTTTGATCATTAAGTCTCCTCACATTAATTCTCTCTCTGTCACATTCCTCATTGATAGGCCCAGAGGAGTGGTCTTTGTGTCCTCAGGTGTGAATCACATCAATATTCATGATCGTTCACGCCTCCTCGCATATGATCTTTCTAACACTAAAAGTGTCTTACTATATTGTTTTGTATGAATGAGTGATCAGGATGATTTTTCACATCATTTTGTAGCAAAAACTCTAGGCTACAAGATCCAGTTCTCAAAAGTCTTGTGGAGAAATGTTTAGTATGTGTTATATGGCCTTATTTCAGTGACTTAACATTTTTGTTTTTTCAAAAACCACGCATAAACGTTATTTTCTCAAAAATACAAACCTGTACATACATGTTGCTCACATATTATTCTAGCCCAGTTTGTGCTGAAGACAGTGTTATCAGACTTTAGATATTAATATGTTTTTAGGCAACTGAAAAAAGCACAAATGTCAAGGCATGTCAAAACTTCTCCAGGGCCCAAAACACCCTCAGACCCCAGAGGGTTAATAGCCAAGAGTTTGATCGCCTGTGTATCGTTACAAACATGCAGAGAAGTTGAGTTGTGTTGTGTTTACATCAAATCTCGCAGTCGGGGGCGTGTACTTTTCCCTTGATCGCCTCAGCACATTAGCGTATGAATGGCGCGCTCTGCTGGTGGGTGGGATCACATTACAGATAATTGGATAGACCAGTAAAAACTGTACATCGCTTTGTTTCAAACAGATTACATTGCAGGAGAATATTTGTTTTAAATTTGAATTGTTTTATTTAAAAGTAGAAATTTTAAGCTTTCTTTAGACATATGTTTCATGTTTGTGTGAGAAGAATTCGCGGAGTTGAAGTTAATTTTAGTGACGTGTTTCTGAAATATGATCGTGAACACAGAGACTGCTGAAAGCTTACCCTTTTTATTTTATTTATTAAAAAAAAACACAAGGTTTTGATGTTAATATGAGTGTACACAAAAAAAGAAGACCCTCTATAGTTTATAATCATGTATTGATTGTATTTATATGACCATAAATGACGGAGTATTTTAAGTCTATGTTGCTGCTATGTGAAAAAAAAACACACCAACCCCAGAGGGTTAAGAACCATTTATTTTTCTTTGAGTCTACTTCGATTTGCAATCGGACTACGCAAAGTATTTAAGTAATACACCAGCATTTTGAGCAAAAGTCTGGAGATGTACTTGTGTGTCGTTGCGTTTTCTTGCATTGCATTCTTTGTGTTGCTTGGTTCTTTGGCATTTGAAAAAGTTTGTTCCGTCGAGGTCTTGGACAACGCGACTCTCGTTGGGTGTGTGAACCATAGAGCAGAGAGTGAGAGGCTTCCTCGGGACTTTGTGTGTCCTGAGTTTTCCTTGGACTCTTAATGGCATGGAGGATCTGAAAGAAGCAAGAGACACTTCCAAATAGAGCATTGCAAGAGTGAAGTTCAGCAGAAGAGGAAGATCAAGAGAAGGGAGGAGAAGAGAGTCTTCCTTGGATAGGACAGTTATGAACTGAAATTGGCCTCATCCCAAAAGTTTCTTGAGACAATCAGAAGTGACTTTCCAGAATCACATGGTCAACTGACCTATCCTTTTCAAAAGTTGATTTATGATCCTTTGTGGAGGATTCTTACAAACTCCCACTCAAAAAATAGTGCATGTTTAATCATGAACTTTTATGTCTTGACAAGAGACATGACATTCGTTTTCATCAACATTTTCTACTTAAACAAGCAAGCATTTACATACTAAATATGACATTCTTTAAAGAATATTGTACGTGTAAGTAACAAAATGTGAAAATCCCTGGTTACAATTCAAACTGGTTAATTAATTGGTTTTACAGCATGGATAATACATTAAACGTTATGAGAAACCTGATTGTCGGGGTATAATATCCAGTTGAACCTCGAAGTTACCATACAAGATAAAAGACTATAATCATCGATTTGTTAGTTAGAAGTGATTACAAATAACTATACATATTTTAAAAAGGTACATTGGCTATAATCATTAATTTGTCATTTAAACAAGTGATCACAGGTCATAGAGTAATTTTCTGAATTATCTAGCAAGGCTATATATGGTGTATATTCTGTGGGTCCATGCAGTCTCTGCTGAGCGAAGAGAGAATGTCCTTGGAATGTGCAGAGGGGGAGAAGCAGATGTCCCTGTTTTAGGTCCATGTTGATTTCAGGACTTGGGACTGTCTTCACATGTCTCCATTTCCTGATATGGCCGTAGATTTATGCATTTCAGGTCCCACGGTGTTACTTGGCCATTTGGTTTAAGTTTGTGGAACAAAGAAGGATCTTCTTTATTGGTAAGCTCTGTCATTACAAACCCTAATTTGAGATTAAGCAGGCATGGGAGGGATGGTCTCCTTCAATTTAAGGTGTCATTGATTCGTTTTTATGACACTCTAATGGCTTGGTGGGGGATCTATCTGATCTGTGGAATGTGATGTGTTAATTTGATGGCTTTGTTTGTGGATAATGCTACACCTCATTAGAATTATACCATGATGAAAAACCTGTTTTATTGAATTGAACATACTCTATGTACAGTGTATGTGTGTTTTTTGACAGATGCATACACTGATGATGATCTGATGTTGTACTGGAAGAAAGGCAATGAGTCTCTGAACACGGACGACAGGATTTCTCTGTCTCAGTTTCTCATTCAGAAGTTCCACACAACAACTAAACTCGCTTTCTACAGCAGTACAGGTATCACACATGTGCACTCACTCACACAACACTCACACACACACACACACACACACACACACACACACACACACAGACACTCACACACACAACACTCACACACACACACACACACACACACACACTCACAGAGACACTCACACACACAGACACTCACACACACAACACTCACACATACACACACACACACAACACTCAAACACACAACACACTCACACACACATACTCACACAACACTCACACAAACACACACAGACACGCACAACACAACACACACTCACACAAACACAGACACTCACACACACAGACACTCTCACACACACAAAACACTCAAACACACAACACAGTCACACACATACTCACACACACAGACACTCACACACACACACACACAACACTCAAACACAGTCACACACACACATACTCACACAACACTCTCACACACACAACACTCACACACACAAACACAGACACTCACACACACAACACTCACACACACAACACACTCACACACACACACACACACACACACACAACACTCAAACACAGTCACACACACACAACACAGTCACACACATACTCACACACACAGACACTCACACACACACACACACACAACACTCAAACACAGTCACACACACACATACTCACACAACACTCTCACACACACAACACTCACACACACAAACACAGACACTCACACACACAACACTCACACACACAACACACTCACACACACACACACACACACACACACACACAACACTCAAAAATACAACACACACACATACTCACACAACACTCACACACACACAACACTCACACACATACACACACATACACACGCACAGTCACTAAATGCAAGCTCTTTTCTGGCTAGGCATCACTATCAGACAGTGTTTACATTAAATCTGATTAAGCCTGGATAATTTCACAAATGTACACACAGCTTTAATGTACAACTAACACTAGCTCTGTTCTAAATTTTGGTTCAAGAACTTCCTTAGGACACACAGAGATTGAGATACATTCATATTGGCTAAATATTTCCTGTCATTCACAGAAGTCAACATTGCGCAAACACAGACGAAAAAACGTGTTGCTTCCAAAAGCACAACGTGATGTTTTGATTGCCATTTTCCCTGGAAGTCAATAAAAAAGTGTTTATCTTCTTCTATTTACGTTATGGGCCCTATTTTAAGAATACTATGTGATACATAATATGTGCAAAGTCAGTTGGCATGGCCATGAAGTTTTGGTATTTTCGTACACATATGCGCTAATTCTAGGTGCAAGAGGGTTTGACAAAATTGCACACACAAAGTGCTAATGGGCTGTGTCAAGTGCAATGTAATTACAATACAATGCAACATACAATACACCCCAAGTTTGTGCACATACACCCACAGATAGTGCAAATATACTCACACATGCCCACTTGCGCTGGCGCAGAAATTGCGCTTAGAATCAGCACTCTCATAAAAATGGGTTAAGACACAGGGCACAGCTTTCAGAATGTTTTGAGATGATATCACTCCGCTGGTTAGTCCAGTTATGAGTGAATCATTCAATCACTTGACTTTTTGATGCGCCTCTTGGAATTTCATGCGGTGAATGTATTTCTATTGTAGTTTTATTATTTAATTAAAAATATCTTCACCTCAAGTGAGCATAAACGTTTTCAATGCACATTTTGGTGATTTTATTTGCATTGTTTCCATTCAGATTTTTTGTGCAATATCCCAAAATTTTGGTTCTTGTATCACCCAAGAGTTATCATCATCAGTCATTAAACAGATCAACTTCTTCTACAGATCAAATCTCCTGTCTTGTGAACTGTTGATGTGTGTGGAGAACTTCTCCTGTGTCAAACCACAGCATAAAATCATAACATTAAAGCAAACTAATAGCATCATCAGCACTTGAACTCAAATGTTTTATTGTTGTTTTTCAGGCTGGTATAATCGGTTGTACATTCATTTCACACTGCGTCGGCACATCTTCTTCTTCCTGCTGCAGACATATTTCCCTGCGACACTGATGGTCATGTTGTCCTGGGTGTCCTTCTGGATTGACCGCAGAGCCGTTCCTGCTCGAGTTCCACTGGGTGAGATATTAAACACATTGCCTGTTTCTATTTCTTGAAATATTCTTTGATAAATGTGCCATCTCTCTATGACGTATATTCAACAATGAGTTCATTAGCCAAGTCAAGTCAACCTTTATTTATAGAGTACAGAACAACAGAAGTTGACTCAAATTGCTTAACAGATCAATCAAACAAAATATATATAAAACAGATTGATTTAAATTTAAATATAAAACATAATACAACATCATGTATTTATCCATTTCAAACTATTCAAAGATCTATTCAAAAGCTACAGAATACAAATAAGATTTTAAAGAAGTTTAAAAATGGCTAGTGAAGAAGCTGACCTCACATGGACTAATCCTTGGAGACTATTCCATAGATTAGGCCTATAACTGAAAAGGCACGGTCACCCTTAGATCTATAGCTGCAACGAGGAATCCTCACTAGAATACCTGAGTGCTCTATATTGGGGCGCAAGACCAGATAGTGCCTTGTAGACAAAAACCACAATTTTAAAATCTACCCTGAATTTCACTGGAAGCCAGTGTAGACATGCTAAAACCGGGGAAATGGGATCCCTCTTTCTTGCCCCCTTTAAAAGCCTAGCTGCCATGTTTTGATCTGGCTGTAGGCGGGATAAAGTTTGGGGCAGACCAATGTACAATGAGTTGCAATAGTCTAACCTTGATGAAATTAGTGAGTGAATCACAATTTCCAGGACTTTATAGAAAAGAAAATGTTTTATTTTAGCAATAGATCTTGGGTGGAAAAAGCTACCCTTGACAATAGCACTGATCTGCTTATTGAAAAGTAATGATGAGTCTAAAATCACTCCAAGACTCCTCACATGATCTTGTACATTCGATAAAGAGGACATGGACGAACCTAAAATCAGAACTTTGGTTTTGCTTTCATTTAATTGTGAGACATTGCTTGCCAGCCAATGTTTAATATCTTTGAAACAATTTAGGGCATTCTCAGATGAACATTTCTTGTCTACACTCACTGGGAAATAAAATTGGGAATCATCAGCATAACACTGAAAGACTGGTCATAACTGGTAATCTGGTAATCAGAAGACACTGGTTCGAACCCCACAGCCACTACCATTGTGTCCTTGAGCAAGGCACTTAACTCCAGGTTGCTCCAGGGGGATTGTCCCTGTAATAAGGGCTCTGTAAGTCGCTTTGGATAAAAGCGTCTGCCAAATGCATAAATGTAAATGTAAATGTAAAGAATATGCTGTACTTATTAAAAATAGAGCTCAGAGGAAGCATATATGGGGAAAATAACAAGGATCCCAAAATCGACCCTTGACATCACACTGTAATTGAGCTGACGTAGAAGAAAAGTTACCAACATTTACAGAGAACATCCTTTCTTTTAGATAGGAAGAAAACCACTGGAAGGTCAATCCCTGGATGCCAACCATACACTCTAGATGATTGAGAAGAATATTATGGTTGATTGTGTTGAACACGGCACTGAGATCTAATAAAACTAAGACGACAGATGAACCTGAATCCTTGGAGAGTCAAATATCATTAGTGACCTTCAACAATGCAGATTCAGTGCCATGCAAGTGTCTGAAACCAGACTGAAATGTATCTAAAATGTTAAAAGTATTTAGATAGCAGTAGAGCTGCGAATTAACAACTCTCTCCAAAATCTTGGAAATAAAAAGGCAGTTTGGAGATTGGTCTGTAATTGATATGTATAGCCAGATCCCAAAATAAATTTAACAATGGATGTGGAATTGCATGTTTAAAACTACTTGGAACAACTCCACTTGCTAATGAGCTGTTAATTATAGCTGTCACACTGGAATAATAGTCATGAAAATATTTTTAAGAAGGCGTGGAGAAAGAATATCCTTGAAACTGGAACACTTCATCTTGGAGACTACATCTGTTAACTGTGCTGATGTAACTGGTTGAAAGTGAGTCAGGGAGCTGGATGGGGAAGGAATTAGTGGCTGATCAAATTGTGAAGGTACAAACGCACCTTTAATCTGCTCAATTTTGTGAGTAAAGAAGTATAAAAATATTTCACAGGTCTCTTGGGTGGTGTCCAGAGAAGCATTTTTATTTGGGTACAAAACAGAATCAATTGTTTTGAACAAAAGTTTTAGTCGATTTGATTTATCAGAGATTAATGTAGAGAAAAACTTGGCTTTCCTTTACAGCTCTCTGAAAGTTTGTTAAACACTCCTTTAAAATGTCATAAGAGACCTGAAGCTTGTCTCTTTTCCACTTGCGCTCAGCTTTTTTGAACTCTTGTCTGAGAGCGTGGGTGACGTCATGACGTTATCAAGTGTAAAATACAAGCTTTATTAAAAGCTTCAACTAATGATTCAGTGTCGAGTCCAGCTAAGACATCATCTGTGAAATTAGTTAGATACAATTTGGCAGTAGACGAGTGAATGGTCCATGAGTGGCATAAGGGCTGAGGAAAAGTAGGCAGAGGACATGTAGAGACAGAATCAAACATTATTGAATTATGGTCAGAAATGCCAATATCTAAGACCTCTAAGTTGGACACAGAAATGCCATACGATAACACCCGATCTAATGTATGACCCATATTGTGAGTAGGACCAGTGACATGTCGTACAAAATTAAAAGACTCAGTGACGGAGATAAATTCATTTATCACAGTTTTTGATGGATAGCATACATGGATATTAAAATCCCCAAGAATCATGAGTCTATCACCATGAGACCATTTGACAGAGAAACTCCGGAAGTTGTTGGATGAAGTCCTTATGAAATTTGGGAGGTCTGTACAGAAGTGCACAGAAAGCAGGAACCAAGATGTCAATCTTTAATAGTTGGACCTTGAAACTGGAATACATGTCCATAGGCAGCATTCTGCATTTAAAAGTGTTTCTACAAACTGTGGCAACACCATGTAGTATCTGGACCAATCAGACACACCTTTATTCCATCATTTAATGAATAAGCCAACAGATGTCTCAAGACTATAACAAGCAAAGGTCTAACCAAGCATGATGTCTGTCTCCCCACCGAGATGTCTGTCCCCCCACAGGTCATTATCAGCAAATAACAGACCCCAGTGACATTCCAAGTGTGGGGAGGTTAGCTGCATGCTAGAGCAAAGATTGAAGAAAGATTAAAACACTCCTTTCCCCCATATGAAATGGACACAAAGCCCAGAACAACAGACTTTTCTTCATTAAATTATATACAAACTGTTTCACATACAATTCACATGTATATCCCCAGGACATTGTGTATATGATCATTTCTGTATTGTAAAGTGTCTTTATGTATTGTATACTGTTTTATACATGATTTATGACAGCAGTACCAGATAATGTACAATTAGTTCTGCCATGTTTCCCATCAAATTAATCCTTGTGTGACATCCTGCACAATGGTATATATATAATTCTGACAGGGGCTGAAACTAACCCCAATCATGCAAATGAGTCGGCTTCCAAACAAAGGAACATTTCCCACTTGGAAATTGCACCTTTTTCATTGTTTCTCAAGCCAGACCCGAGAGGAGGGACCTTCATCAGAAGTTAAAAGATACGTCCTGCCTCTTACTCACTCTCTTTCCCCTGACTCTCTTCTGCTGTTCGTGTGGGACCAGGACCACCCGATCCAACCATGAGGTCGCAGGCCGGCAGGCCTCAACACATCAAGCCATGTGTAACCACCTTGACCATAGAGTCAATGAACACCACAGTTTCTTCATTCAATGCAGAAGAAATTGATTGCAACTTGAACACCATCGACTCAAGGATCCATCAAGATGTTCTCCTGCGACTGCATACGGGCTCTCTCAACAGCCAAGGCAATTGCAAATATCGTACCAGTAACTAACTGAACTTTTGTAACAAAAGATGCTTTTAAATTAAGAAATGGATGGTTCTCTAAAACGGTTAAGTGACTCTTATGTGTATGTTTTTGTTTAAATTAGTTATGTTTTCATATACCGGTTAAAGTTAAATAAAATTTTGTGTACATTCTTGCAAGTTGATTCTGGTCTGCTTGTAAATCAATGCAACGATTCGGTCACAGGGCTGAAGTTTCTAGGCATAGGCTAACTATGAACATAGGGCGCCATCACCAAAGAGGACTTTGCTCTTGTAGACGGGAGCAATACATCCCCTACACCTCTATCCTACAGAGTCCTTATGTCTGATCACCTAGTTCTAAATGTTACATTATGTTTTCACAGCACAATGAAACATTTCATTCGTCATGATTTGTCAGTGTGGTGTGCAATTGTAACAGTGCTTTGAACTTTTTTTGATTTGATGTGATTTTGGAGACCTCTGCAGCAATATTTGTCTCATCCACAGGCATCACAACAGTCCTGACGATGTCCACCATCATCACTGGAGTGAACGCGTCCATGCCCAGAGTCTCCTACATCAAAGCTGTGGACATCTACCTGTGGGTTAGCTTCGTCTTCGTCTTCCTCTCGGTCATCGAGTACGCCGCAGTGAATTACCTGACCACCGTACAGGAGCGACGAGAGAGGAAACTCAGAAATCATGTACGATTCTTCTCAAGAATGATTGTACACAGTTAAAGAACACACATGCACAAATATGATATTGAAATTTCTTTGTACAGTAAGATGTGTTTACTGTGTTGACGCTGCAGTTGCCGTGCACGTGTGGTATAGCAAACCCTGACGAGGACATAATGATGACGACCTGCTACAGTGATGTGGATCCAAACACAAACGGGAATTATGGAATGCCTGAGAATGGTGGGAGACAGGAGAGGATGTTGGCGCAGCTCACACTCGCCGATTCGCAGAGATCGAGTCCAGTGAAAACATCACGTGGTTATGTCAACATCTGGATAGACACTCACGCTATAGACAAATACTCTCGAGCGATCTTTCCTGGTGCGTACACGCTCTTTAACATCATCTACTGGTCCATCTACTCCTAACCTCTAGACCAGTGAGGAGAACCGCTTTAAACCAGCAGACTCAGGACTCGAGAACTGTAAGAACATTCAACGATCTTGAACTCTTTGTATTTATGTGTTAATATTGTTATTTAATGACTAATGACCACTGACATTTACAGAAATCTAAAGCAATCCATAGTAACAAATATGTCTTCCCTTCCCTATATGGAGGGTAAAATGAAATATTTCTGGTTCAATACCAGTTCATCTCAATCAGCAGCATTTGTGACATTATATTGATTACCACAAATGTTTAATTTTGACCCTCCTTTTCTTTATTAAAATTGTAGTCATAAAATCACTTACCACAGCTGTGGAAACGTATTGACAATTTTCCAACTTTTTTACTATGGTGATGTGATCAAACCCTAAAACCTTAAACTGTCAATAAAAATGATAATTGCTCAAATAATACACAAGATTTAACAGAAAAATTAATGGAATCTTGACATTTCTGCTTTTAAAACCTCCAAAAATGGCTCCCATTGACTTCCATTGTAAGTGTCTCACTGGAACACACATTTGTGCTTTTTAAAGGACAAGATGAAATTATTTTTGTGCTAATCAACATTATGACACAAATGCTGCTGATTGATCTTCACTTGTATTGAACCGGAATATTCCTTTAACTCTTTTTCATTTTCATGTTTATAGTTATCGGCAGGGGACTCAACAACAGTAGTCTTCACCTTTCAAAAGTCCATTCATTCATATTGAGGGAAGGGTTGGCCAAAATAAATGCTATAAATGATGGTAAAATTGGCTTAAGTGTGTGGAGCATTTTTAACAGCGTTCAGGAGTATGTTTGACAGGAAAATGTACAACAAGATGTTGATTCTGTGAGAGGACATTATGGAAGAAGAAGAGCACGTCTTACTTTGCAGTGACATGCCGATAACCGTAACCCTGAAAATAAAGAGTAATAAATAAAAAACACTAATTAAAACAAAGATAATGCTAAAATGAAATACAAGGGATGTTCAGTGATTTGAATGATTTTGTAGTTTAAATATTTCATTCTGATTCATTTGTTCTTCCATTCTTCTAAAATAAGAGAGAGAAAACACTTAAAGTCAGATTACTGACCTAGAAACAGCTCACCTTTTAAAAACATTTCATTGTCACACTTCTTTTTGAAAATACTAAAATATATACCACTGTACTACTTTCCCAAGAATGGAGAAACATCTGTTATTTGAAATGTTTTTCCTCTATGTATGTATATATAATGCATTTGCTAGTCTTGCAAGTTTAGTTTAATATAATATTCTTCCTAAAAAAATAACAGAAATATAAAATATATATGTAACATAATAATAGAACATTTAGTTGTACAAAAATAACTTCCTTGATAAATGCGTTTTGTATTGCAATGTTTTTGTAAATGTAATATTTAATACTTTGCTGTGTAATGGGAAACAGGTGTATACTATATATTTTTTATTTACACGTATCTTATAAAGCATTTTTGTTTGTTTTTCATGCTGTATTTTGGATGGGCTGAACATGTAACCATAGGTTAGGACCCCCCTAAAATATCATTAAAATATGTGTATTGTAAATAATATAATTGTTTAAGAAATAAAATAATACAAATGCAAACGGGGCAACAACAAAAAACCCTTCAAAAATTGCTCTTGAGAATTGTTATGTTTATTGTCCCCCCAACATTTTGATGAAATTTTCGCCCCTGCATGTAACCTCTTAATCCTTCTGAAATATACACTACATGACCTTTGTATGTTCCCTCAACAGTCGAGTAATCTCTAGTAATCTACTGTGTGTCTGTTAATGCATCATGACATTTGTTAAAAGTGTAATCTTCATGAGCACCAAAGACCTTTTTGGACAATGCATGAAATATTCTCACTGTACTTTGAGAGAATTATGAAAAGTGCATATTGTTTTGTTGTGACATGTCTCATACAATCATAAAGTTGTTTCTCATGATATGTTGGGATTGTAATGACAGTCATAAAAAACACATCACCTCAGTGCACTGCTAAAAACCTTCAAACGTATACAACTAAATGATTTAAAATCAAACTTTAGTCCAAGATTAATTTTTCATCACATTAGACATAGAGCATTTTTCTTTGTTTCAGGCTTTTTTGAAGAGTCATTTTCTAGAGTCTCAATTACAACATAAAAAGAACATTTTAATGGTATTGGGTTGTCAAATATTAAATATATAGCCAAATTGTTCATATAATATTTGACTATATTGGAATGTGCTTGTGAATATATTGCAGTAATTAATGTCAACATCATTATCTGGTTATCGCCATCTAAAAATCCAACTATTTGCCAGCAAAAAATTAGACACGTTCTATTACATTTGATATAATGTAGCAAACTTTTCAGTGAAAACAGAAATCAGAAACATGATGTTCCCTTTTAAGCCTTTCCTGTGTATTTTCACTTTAAATGTCCTACAACAATTATGACAGTGTTTGTGTTCAGATGTATTAATGTTAATGCTGTTGACAGCATTTTCACATTATCTCTTACAACTCTCAGCACAGAATCACAACTATTTGTGTTTCCAGGATAAAGCGTCTTTTTTTAATCATTTTCCATCATTGACTGTCTAAGAAGACTTTTGTTTGAAACTGTAAATGACATCCTTGATATACAAATAATGTCAAGCTAGACAATCAGATGAACTCTGAGGGTTACAATTATCTTTGATTTAACCAGTCTTGTTGATTTGTTCAAAAACACTTTTATTTTGAAATGATCTTGTGTCATTGCTGATAGTTTCCTGTTTTTCCTCGATTGATTCACACTTGCTCCTTGATTGTTAATTAGTCTGTGTATTTAATTTCTCTTTTTCCGATATTGAATGTGTGATGTACACTCACTGAGCACTTATTTAGCAACACCTGTGCAGCTACTTATTCATGTGTTTATCTATTCAGCCAATCGTGTGACAGCTGTTGCAGTGCATAAAATCATGCATATACGGGTCAGGAGCTCCAGTTAATGTTCACATCAGAATAGGAGAAAATGTGATCTCAGTGATTTGGACTGTGGAATGATTGTTGGTGTCAGACAGGCTGGTTTGAGTATTTCTGGGATTTTCACACACAACAGTTTCTAGAATTTACTCTGAATGATGCCAAAAACAAAACACATCCAGTGAGGGTCAGTTCTGTGGATGGAAATGTCTTGTTGATGAGCGAGATCAACAGAGAACAGAGACTGGTTTGAGCTGATCAAGTCTACAGAAACTCAGATAACCACTCTGTACAATTGTGCTGAGGAGAATATCATCTCTGAATGCACAACGTGTCGTACATTGAGCTGAATGGGCTACAACAGCAGAAGACCGCGTCAGGTACCACTATTGTTAGCCAAGAACAGAAAGCTGAGGCTGCAGTGGACACTTTCTCACCAAAACTGGACAGTTAAAGACTGGAAAGCATAGCCTGGTCTGATGAATCTCAATTTCTGTTGAGGAAAACAGATGGTAGAGTCAGAATTTGGAACCAACGGCATGAATCCATGAACCCAAACTGCCTTGTGCCAACAGTCCAGACAGGTGGCAGTGGTGTAATGGTGTGGGGAGTGTTGTATTGGCAGACTTTGGGCCCGTTTATACCAATCAATCTTCACTTGAATGACACAGTCTATTTAAGTGTTGTTGCTGACGATGTGCAACCCTTCATGGCCACAGATTACCATCTTCTAATGGCTACTTCCAGCATGATAATGCACCATGTCACAAAGCAAAAGTCATTTCAAACTAGACATGGAACATGACAATGAGTTCACTGTTCTTCAGTGGCACAAGTCATCGTATCTGAATACATATATAGTATTAAGAAACACAGCATATTTTTAGTAATTATCAGTGTATTGGTGTGCATGTAAACAGGCTCAATGAGGGTTCAGTCTTGTTTAGCTTTTGTGTTTTTGTTCTCCGTCTCCAAACTTTGAATACTTTGTTTGATCCAATGTTTTGAATCTGTGTACTCAGGCAATGAAATTAACGTGAATACAAATTCAGCATTTATTTAAAATAATGAATCCAGCAGCTCAAGTATGTCACCTCCATCAGGGATTTCAAATGGTGATGCATTTTTGCAAAATTATATAAATTGGTCATCTCAACTGAAAATGATCAGTCACGGAGAGCTTCTGCCAAAGATCACAAAGATGCGTGCATGCTGACCACAAGAGTCACCCAGGCTGGAATCATGATAGCAATCAATAAAAAAGGTATTTGTTGAGTTTTTAGTTTGAGATATGGTGACATATATGATGCAGGTGCAAGTGTTGGACTTTGCTGCTTCAGGTAAGACAGCGATTATCCTTCATTATTCATACTGGCTGAATAATGTAAAAACAAAATCACACATTCATGTTTTTGATCTTTATTATAAATATGACATGAAGAGCTACTTTTTAAATATGTTTGTTAACTATGTTGTTTTGACAGTAGCTAGCATGAGCTGTAATGTCTCATGTATGCAATGCATGGATTATTTCTATGGAATGCATAGCAGAAGAGAAAGTGGATGTGAGAAAAACAGAACGCAAACGTAACGCTTTAATTTCTCAAAAAAAAAAAAAAAACCTTTTTCATTAAGTTAAGGAATAACACAATATTCTAACGAGTTACTTTTAAAAGTAGCGTTACCCAACATGGTTTGTGATGAATTTTCATCATGTTTTATAAGTAATACATCATCTCATGGTAACCTCAAAAAATAATAAAATGGACCAACTGAAACCAACTAACCAACCTCTACAGACTAGGGTTGCAGCAGTATACCGGTTTCACGGTACACCACGGTTTGAAAATTGACGGTTTATCATACCAGGTACATTTGCTTATGTACGGTATTGAGAAAAAAATGCAACCGTACGGAGAATCTCACATGTGCATCTCCTTTCCTTCTCGACTCTGTCAAACTCATCAACTTGAGACACACACATGCAGATGTCAGAGAGAAGCGA
Organism: Xyrauchen texanus; assembly: GCF_025860055.1. Lineage (NCBI taxonomy): Eukaryota > Metazoa > Chordata > Actinopteri > Cypriniformes > Catostomidae > Xyrauchen > Xyrauchen texanus. The sequence goes on along the minus strand of NC_068291.1, from coordinate 322,857 downwards.
GGAGAGGGGGTCTGACATGAGTGTGTGAGTTAAAGCAGTGTTTCTCAACTGGTCTATTCGGACTGGGTCGCGGACAGCAGGGAAACAACAATGCCATGGTTCTCCCATTGAAGATATTTCGGCGGCCACCCAAGTAATCGACTATTAGGACTTCCGAGGCAGATTTAATGATAATCTCGCTAACAGCTAAAGACTTCTCATCGGCACTTTCACACGAGTGTAACGATCTCGCGATCATGATCTGCTCTTCTCACTGACGCGTGCGTTCAACGGTTGGGCTTCCCTTGATATTGCGGAGTGCAGACATCAAAACTGTGACCAATTTAAATTCTAGTGAGACGTTTCTAGTTTAAAGTGTTACGGAGATTGTCAATTCGAACCTCTCAAACAGTAGCAGCCCTGACATGCCAAACAGCACTGAGGAAAAGAGCAACACTGTGCTCTGCGCCAAAATAAATAAATAAATTACACACCATCACCTTTACAAATTTGTTTCAGGATTTTACATGAGTAAAAGTAACCGTTATATTTTGACAAAATGTTTCATTTTCATATTAAATAATCTAAAGGTATAATCTATTAGACCTCCTTTTACACTCACCTAAAGGATTATTAGGAACACCTGTTCAATTTCTCATTAATTCAATTATCTAATCAACCAATCACATGGCAGTTGCTTCAATGCATTTAGGGGTGTGGTCCTGGTCAAGACAATCTCCTGAACTCCAAACTGAATGTCAGAATGGGAAAGAAAGGTGATTTAAGCCATTTTGAGCGTGGCATGTTGTTGGTGCTAGATGGGCCGGTCTGAGTATTTCACAATCTGCTCAGTTACTGGGATTTTCACGCACAACCATTTCTAGGGTTTACAAAGAATGGCGTGAAAAGGGAAAAACATCCAGTATGTGGCAGTCCTGTGGGCGAAAATGCCTTGTTGATGCTAGAGGTCAGAGGAGAATGGGCCGACTGATTCAAGCTGATAGAACAGCAACTTTGCCTGAAATAACCACTCGTTACAACCGAGGTATGTAGCAAAGCATTTGTGAAGCCACAACACGCACAACCTTGAGGCGGATGGGCTACAACAGCAGAAGACCCCACCGGGTACCACTCATCTCCACTACAAATAGGAAAAAGAGGCTACAATTTGCAAGAGCTCACAAAAATTGGACAGTTGAAGACTGGAAAAATGTTGCCTGGTCTGATGAGTCTCGATTTCTGTTGAGACATTCAGATGGTAGAGTCAGAATTTGGCGTAAACAGAATGAGAACATGGATCCATCATGCCTTGTTACCACTGTGCAGGCTGGTGGTGGTGGTGTAATGGTGTGGGGATGTTTTCTTGGCACACTTTAGGCCCTTAGTGCCAATTGGGCATCGTTTAAATGCCACGGCCTACATGAGCATTGTTTCTGACCATGTCCATCCCTTTATGGCCACCATGTACCCATCCTCTGATGGCTACTTCCAGCAGGATAATGCACCATGTCACAAAGCTCGAATCATTTCAAATTGGTTTCTTGAACATGACAATGAGTTCACTGTACTAAAATGGCCCCCACAGTCACCAGATCTCAACCCAATAGAGCATCTTTGGGATGTGGTGGAGCAGGAGCTTCGTGCCCTGGATGTGCATCCCACAAATCTCCATCAACTGCAAGATGCTATCCTATCAATATGGGCCAACATTTCTAAAGAATGCTTTCAGCACCTTGCTGAATCAATGCCACGTAGAATTAAGGCAGTTCTGAAGGCGAAAGGGGGTCAAACACAGTATTAGTATGGTGTTCCTAATAATCCTTTAGGTGAGTGTATATCAACAGTGACAATTTTAAAGTTTCAAGATGTGTTTCAGCTAATATTTATTTTTCATAAATATTGTAATTTATTATTATATTACTATTATTTAAGACTAGCACACTGACATAACCATGATAATGAGGAGCCTTTCCTTCTGTGTAATATGTGTATAAATATTTAATATTAAGTAACAAACGGGATAATAATGGGCTCATATAAGTAAATATATTCTTCAATTTTTAAAGGGGGAGAGAAACTTCCTGTAGATTTTGACATCAACAACAAAAATAATGTCACTTGATGCATGTCCTTGTACTGTAAAACCATGAACAAAACTATGCAACATAAAAGGAAATGCAACCCAGGATACATTAAATACAGGTTATGTTTAATCTATGGCAGGTCAACACTTGATTTCCAATGTAAAATCTGTTCTGAAGCAAAACCAGTTGAGAAGCTGAGTTAAAGGTACAGACAGGAACATTATATGTTAACTGTTAATAATCATAGGACATTACTTCAAAAGCTCACACAGCTGATGTTATTTTTCATTTAGTACTTAATTTAACATGTAAACTAACATGTTATATTTTCATGCTATTTTTATCATGTTTATAATTCGGTTTATTATTATAATTCTGTTAGTTTTCTTATTTACTCTATTTTATTTTCAAAAGGGAGACTTTACACATACTTCAATAAAATAAATGGTTTCAAGTTTCAATTATAATAAAGTGTTTGCTCAAAAATAAATAAATAAAATAACCCTTCTGTTTTCACTGATAATACTAATTGTGTAATACTGTATACTGTGATATTTTCTGAGACGTATATCATACCGTGAAAATCTCATACCGTTGCAACCCTACTACAGACTTGCTTAAAATTTATTTCATTGATCTCCCCAAAACATGAGGCACCTCAATGCATTTTAGCAGTAATAAAAATGTTCACTCACACATCAGAATATAACACTGTTTTATCATCTCACACAAACACAGTCAGTGATAGTAATGCCCTCCACTGCCTCCTTTACTCCATCTGCCTGATCTCCACCCTCCTCCTCCTGGACCTCCTCCCCCTCCCCCAGAGCTCCAACCACCTCTGGATCGGCCTGTGCTCCAGTTCCCTCCATAACCTCCACCTCTGCTATATCCACCTCGTCCTCCTCCATCAGTTCTCTTCTGCCAGGGGGGCATCTCAGGGGGTGGGGCTTCAATCTCAGACGGTCGGCCACCACGATCAGGCACCACTCCCATTAGAATCTAATTATACGTTAACACACTAAATTGTCAGAATGAACAACAGACAATCACTTTTCAGCCAGAATCCAGTTCAAAAGGTAAACGTTTTTACACTAAACTCACATACCTTGTTAACGGCACAGCTAGTTTTCTCTCTGCAGGAGCCGCTGCTGGTTTTCACAAGGTTGCAGATGTCCTCTCGTGCAGCGAGCAGGTGAGACACACTTATTGATGACTTAAATGATAATGAGTATCTCTTTGGCTGATAAGCCTCAGCCATTCTGTCAAGTTTCACCTGAAAAATGAAAATAAACAGCACAACATTTACAAAAACTTTTTTTATTTTAACATTGCTATAAGCTGATCATGCAAAATGACATTAAACAGAAACATGAAGGCGAGCAGTTTAAATATGGCAGTTCTGTCCTAAATCACTTAGATTAAAACATGAAAAATAAAAAATACTGTATATTTGCATGGTTTTAAAGTCAACATGAAACCTTTACAACCCATTTAACTTCCTTAATGTGATGTATTTATGGGTGAATTGGGATCTTTAATACATTAAAACAAATTTTAGTTACTTTACACACAGGTCGTCATACTGGGTTACCCCAAAAAAGTATGATTCAAGGAAAACAGCCCAGTGGCCGTTTGAGAGGTGGAATTTAAGATGGACTTTTATGGGTATGACTGGAGGGTCAATAGCTAATGTGCAAAGATTTGGAAATATAGTGGATGAGCATCATGACTTCCAAGGGCCCAAAGTAGCAGGTAAGACAAGAAGGACATAAGGAAGAAACAGAGCCTGGTTGAGTTCCAAAGTACTGCTTAATCCACTATTGTGGATGGGCACCAAGAAAATCAATAGCCCTAGCAGGATGAGAAAAGACCCTCAGGTGAGTGACAGGAGGATACGACCATCAAGAGGAGACAGAGGCACATCAAATGGCCAAGAGATACAGGAAGCCAATTAGATGAGCACCTGTTCACCACCATGGAGAAGGTGCTTACAGAAAGGATGAAAGACAAAATAAACATGTTCGGTGTTATTGTTTATGAAAAATGAGAATGTAGATTTGGTGAAGTAGAAGTAAAAAAGAGTGGTGCCAGGGAGACAGGTAGAGGAGAGGAGGAGATATTCCAGCAGGTGAAAAATGGGAGGCAGCTTCACAAGTCATGGAAGACAGTTAAAGAGCAGGAGGAGGGATATTGTGGGATGGTATAAAGGTCGGGATAGCACCACCAACTGGAAACAGGAAGTGGCTCTTAGAACAGACTTTAAAATATATTTATTCAAATTGCGCTCAAATTGTCTCAAATCGACATTGTAGAATAATGTCAAATGCATGTGTCCACCACCTTGCATTCTTTTCCAAAAGCCACCAGGAGGAAATGGCCCCATGGTGCTTGGGCCCATAATCGCTGCTTACAGATATATTTAGGGCCCAAGCACTGAAAGTGCAGGGGCCCTATTGTTCTTCTAAGGATTATTATTATTATTTTCAAGATTTTCATTACTTTTGGGAGGGTCTTTGTAGTACCCCCTTGAAAACGAGCAGGTAAGGCGGGACTCTGTAGCACCCCTTTTTCACCTAGTCACCAAAATTAGTACATTTATAGTTCTCATCAAGCTGAACAACTTTCATACTTTTACTTTTCATAAAGTCATTAGCTCTGCGCAACAGGAAGTCGGACACTTTGGATTATCTGAAAATTGCAGGAACTGAACTTTTAAATACTCCTCATAAGGGATTCATGTGTCTGGCACCAAATTTGTGCAGCATCGTTATAAGACATTGTAGATGCTAATTTGCAAACAGATTTTTTATATTTTGAAAGGTGTCACCATTGCAAAGCAATACATTTATTGCGAAAAACAGGAAATGTCTCATCTGTTCTGTGTGCTTTTGATGAAAACTCAGCTGTATGTTTGGTAATGGGGGCTAATCGTACTGATGCGGCTATTATGTTTTACTGTCATAGCACCACCAATAGGCAGCAGGAAGTATGACACTTTTAACAGACTCTGAAATATTTACATTTACATTTATGCATTTGGCAGACTTTGAAATAGCCCTCTTGTGTTTACATGAATTGCTTCAAAATTCTTTAGAACAATGTCAAGACACTGCGGATATAAAATTGTAAAGGAACAATCGATCTCTTAAATACCGTTGCCATGGCAACGTAATAACTGTTAATACTTAAATAAAGAAATTAACTTTCTTTATTTGGGTGTTTTGAGGCACTTGGCATACTTAATTTAATTATAACATCAGAGTTGTCTGCCATTAGGGCTGGGCAAAAGTTCATGCATGGGCATGTGGGGGGCTTTGTAGCACCCCCTTTCAAATGGGCATGCAAGACAGCCTCTGTAGTACCCCCACTTTCACCTAGTCATCAAACTTGGTAGAAATATTTTTGTCACCAAAACGAACAAATGTTAATAATTATAGTTATTAGCTCCGCTTAACAGGAAGTCAGCCATTTTGAAATATTGCAGTCTCTGAACTTTTAAATACTCCCAAGAGATTCATCGCATTTAAACAATATTATTCCAAGACACTGTAGATGATTTTTGATATACTGAATTGTGTTGCATCAAATTAAATGAGGAAAAAAAATGGGAAACAGGAAGTGTATCATATCTTCTGTGTCCAATGTGTGTTTAGATCAAAATTGATATAAACTGCTGAACAAAGGTTTGGAATAATATAGAGATTTTGCTCTTATGGAAAGAAATTGGTACTTTTATTCACCAAAGTGGCATTCAACTGATCACAATCTACAGTCAGGACATTAATAATGTGAAACATTACCATTACAATTTGAAAAGAAAATGTCAGAGCTTCAAAGAGTTCTCATCCAAAAATCCTCCATGTGCAGTAATGACAGCTTTACAGATCCTTGTTATTCTAGTGGTCAGTTTGTCCAGATACTCAGGTGACCTTTCACCCCACACTTCCTGCAGCACTTGCCATAGATGTGTCTGTCCTGTCGGGCACTTCTCACACACCTTACAGTCTAGCAGGTCCCACAAAAACTCAATGGGGTTAAGATCCATAACACTCTTTTCCAATTATCTGTTGTCCAATGTCTGTGTTTCTTTGCCCACTCGAACCTTTTCTTTTTGTGTTTCTGTTTCAAAAGTGTCTTTTTCTTTGCAATTCTTCCCATAAGGCCTCCTGAGTCTTCTCTTTACTGTTGTACATGAAACTGGTGTTGAGCGGGTAGAATTCAATGAAGCTGTCAGCTGAGGACATGTGAGGTGTCTATTTCTCAAACTAGAGACTCTGATGTACTTATCCTCTTGTTTAGTTGCACATCTTCCACATCTCTTTCTGTCCTTGTTAGAGTCAGTTGTTCTTTGTCTTTGATGACTGTAGTTACACCTTTGGATGAAATCAATTTCAAGCATTGTATATCCTTCATTCCTCAAAACAATGATTGACTGATGAGTTTCTAGAGAAAGCGGTTTCTTTTTTGCCATTATTGACCTTAAGACATGCCAGTCTATTGCAAACTGTGGAAACTCAAACACAAACACAAAGACATTGTTCAGCTTCATTTAATGACCCAAATATCTTTCAGATGTGTTTGATATAATGGCAAGTGATTTTCTAGTACCAAATTATCAATTTATCATGATTACTCAAGGATAAAATGTTGGAGTGATGCTGCTGTCTAGATTTGATCAAAAATGACTTTTTTCAGATAGTGATGTAGTTTTTTTTACATCAGTAATGTCCTGAATATATTTTGTGATCAGTTGAATGCCACTTTGGTGAATTAAAGAACAAAATTCCTTCTGAAACAGCAAAATCTGTACATTATTCCAAACTTTTGGATGCCAGTGTATACATTTAGTCTTGGGGGCTAATCACATGGTATGTGAGTATTTTGGGTCACGGTCATCGCACCACCTCCTGGCAGCAGGTAGTGTGTTTATTACAACAGACTTTAAAATGTTCCTTTTATATTTACCCAAATTGCTTCAAAATTGTTTAGAATAATGTCAAATGCATGTGTCCACCTTACATTGTTTTCTGAAAGCCACCGGGTGGAAATGGACCCATGGTGCTTGGGCCCGTCATCGCTGCTTGCAGCTATATTTTATGCTTGAAGTCTTTTTGAAAGCCGGTTTCAAAAATATATTTAATAATTAGGGCTGTTGATTTAACACGTTAATTCAGTGTGATTAATTGCATTAAAATTAACGTGTTAAGAAAATCAATGCAATTAAACGCAATGCCCCTGGACCATAATAAGGACTATTCCTGAGAAATGCAAGCTTGAAGTACCCCGTTTACTCCAGAGGGCAGTAATTGAGACTTCAGATTTATAAGCAACGCGCAGTTTATACAGTGATTCAGGTTGAAACAACCTTCAACAGCAACAACACAAACATGCATTACGTTCTTGCATTCAAAACACTTGGAGTGCAAATCCGGTTCAAGGGATCTCAAGATGTGTTCGAAGTATTAAACTACATTTAACAAAATTTTTAATTTAGGTTTATGACGCAACGCACCCTAGACGCTACACAAGCATGTCTTAAGCAAGCCCTCATAATAAATCTCAACTTATTGACAAATTCACTTGTGTAATGGATTGCTGTGAACTGTGTGTCAATGATTGACTTATGATCAATAAATATGGTAGTAAATAAAACATTGTATTCTAAAGCTGCTTTTTTATTGTTTTATCAATGATTAACTGTTCTGCTACAAGAATGTAATGCATTTTAATTATTGGAATATTTTTTATAATATATATATATATATATATATACACACAGGTGAAACTCGAAAAATTAGAATATCGTGCAAAAGTTCATTAATTTCAGTAATTCAACTTAAAAGGTGAAACTAATATATTATATAGACTCATTACAAGCAAAGTAAGATATTTCAAGCCTTTATTTGATATAATTTTTATGATTATGGCTTACAGCTTATGAAAACCCCAAATTCAGAATCTCAGAAAATTAGAATATTACATGAAATCAATAAAAAAAGGATTTTAAATACAGAAATGTCGACCCTCTGAAAAGTATAATCATGCATATGTACTCAGTACTTGGTTTGGGCCCCTTTTGCATTAATTACTGCCTCAATGCGGCGTGGCATGGATGCTATCAGCCTGTGGCACTGCTGAGGTGTTATGGAAGACCAAGATGCTTCAATAGCGGCCTTCAGCTCTTCTGCATTGTTTGGTCTCATGTCTCTCATCTTTCTCTTGGCAATGCCCCATAGATTCTCTATGGGGTTCAGGTCAGGCGAGTTTGCTGGCCAATCAAGCACAGTAATACCATGGTCAATGAACCAGGTTTTGGTACTTTTGGCAGTGTGGGAAGGTGCCAAGTCATGCTGGAAAATGAAGTCAGCATCTCCATAAAGCTTGTCTGCTGAAGGAAGCATGAAGTGCTCTAAATTGTCCCGGTAGACGGTTGCGTTGACTCTGGACTTAATAAAGCACAGTGGACCAACACCAGCCGATGACATGGCTCCCCAAACCAACACAGACTGTGGAAACTTCACACTGGACTTCAAGCATCTTGGATTGTGTGCCTCTCCATTCTTCCTCCAGACTGGGACCTTGGTTTCCAAATGAGATGCAAAATTTGCTCTCATCAGAAAAGAGGACTTTGGACCACTGAGCAACAGACCAGTTCTTTTTTTTCTTTAGCCCAGGTAAGACGTTTGACATTTGAAGCCCATGTCCAGGACCCGTCTGTGTGTGGTGGCTCTTGATGCAGTAGCTCCAGCCTCAGTCCACTCCTTGTGAAGCTCCCCCACACATTTGAATGGCCTTTTCCTGACAATCCTCTCCAGGCTACGGTCATCCCTGCTGCTTGTGCACCTTTTTCTTCCACACTTTTCCCTTCCACTTAACTTTCTATTAATGTGCTTTGATACAGCACTTTGAGAACATCCAAATTCTATTTCAAATTACCTTTTGAGGCTTTCCCTCCTTGTGGAGGGTGTCAATGATGGTTTTCTCCACAACTGTCAGGTCAGCAGTCTTCCCCATGATTGTGAATTCAACTGAACCAGACTGAGAGACCATTTAAAGGATCAGGAACCCTTTGCAGGTGTTTAGCTGATTAGAGTGTGACACTTTGAGCCTACAATACTGACCTTTTCACAATATTCTAATTTTCTGAGATTCTGAATTTGGGGTTTTCATAAGCTGTAAGCCATAATCATCAAAATTATATCAAATAAAGGCTTGAAATATCTTACTTTGCTTGTAATGAGTCTATATAATATATTAGTTTCACCGTTTAAGTTGAATTACTGAAATTAATGAACTTTTGCACGATATTCTAATTTTTCGAGTTTCACCTGTGTGATATATATATATATATATATATATATATACATACACACACACACACACACACACACACACACACACACACACTCACCTAAAGGTTTATTAGGAACACCTGTTCAATTTCTCATTAATGCAATTATCTAATCAACCAATCACATGGCAGTTGCTTCAATGCATTTAGGGGTGTGGTCCTGGTCAAGACAATCTCCTGAACTCCAAACTGAATGTCAGAATGGGAAAGAAAGGTGATTTAAGCAATTTTGAGCGTGGCATGGTTGTTGGTGCTAGATGGGCCGGTCTGAGTATTTCACAATCTGCTCAGTTACTGGGATTTTCACGCACAACCATTTCTAGGGTTTACAAAGAATGGCGTGAAAAGGGAAAAACATCCAGTATGCGGCAGTCCTGTGGGCGAAAATGCCTTGTTGATGCTAGAGGTCAGAGGAGAATGGGCCGACTGATTCAAGCTGATAGAAGAGCAACTTTGCCTGAAATAACCACTCGTTACAACCGAGGTATGCAGCAAAGCATTTGTGAAGCCACAACAGGCACAACCTTTAGGCGGATGGGCTACAACAGCAGAAGACCCCACCGGGTACCACTCATCTCCACTACAAATAGGAAAAAGAGGCTACAATTTGCAAGAGCTCACAAAAATTGGACAGTTGAAGACTGGAAAAATGTTGCCTGATCTGATGAGTCTCGATTTCTGTTGAGACATTCAGATGGTAGAGTCAGAATTTGGCGTAAACAGAATGAGAACATGGATCCATCATGCCTTGTTACCACTGTGCAGGCTGGTGGTGGTGGTGTAATGGTGTGGGGGATGTTTTCTTGGCACACTTTAGGCCCTTAGTGCCAATTGGGCATCGTTTAAATGCCACGGCCTACATGAGCATTGTTTCTGACCATGTCCATCCCTTTATGGCCACCATGTACCCATCCTCTGATGGCTACTTCCAGCAGGATAATGCACCATGTCACAAAGCTCGAATCATTTCAAATTGGTTTCTTGAACATGAGAATGAGTTTACTGTACTAAAATGGCCCCCACAGTCACCAGATTTCAACCCAATAGAGCATCTTTGGGATGTGGTGGAACGGGAGCTTCGTGCCCTGGATGTGCATCCCACAAATCTCCATCAACTGCAAGATGCTATCCTATCAATATGGGCCAACATTTCTAAAGAGTGCTTTCAGCACCTTGTTGAATCAATGCCACGTAGAATTAAAGCAGTTCTGAAGGCGAAAGGGGTTCAAACACAGTATTAGTATGGTGTTCCTAATAATCCTTTAGGTGAGTGTACATATACATATATATATATATATATATATATATATATATATACAGGTCCTTCTCAAAAAATTAGCATATTGTGATAAAGTTCATTATTTTCCATAATGTAATGATAAAAATTTAACTTTCATATATTTTAGATTCATTGCACACCAACTGAAATATTTCAGGTCTTTTATTGTTTTAATACTGATGATTTTGGCATACAGCTCATGAAAACCCAAAATTCCTATCTCAAAAAATTAGCATATCATGAAAAGGGTCTCTAAACGAGCTATTAACCTAATCATCTGAATCAACTAATTAACTCTAAACACCTGCAAAAGATTCTTGAGGCTTTTAAAAACTCCCAGCCTGTTTCATTACTCAAAACCGCAATCATGGGTAAGATTGCCGACCTGACTGCTGTCCAGAAGGCCATCATTGACACCCTCAAGCAAGAGGGTAAGACACAGAAAGAAATTTCTGAACAAATAGGCTGTTCCCAGAGTGCTGTATCAAGGCACCTCAGTGGGAAGTCTGTGGGAAGGAAAAAGTGTGTCAAAAACGCTGCACAACGAGAAGAGGTGACCGGACCCTGAGGAAGATTGTGGAGAAGGACCGATTCCAGACCTTGGGGACCTCGCGGAAGCAGTGGACTGAGTCTGGAGTACAAACATCCAGAGCCACTGTGCACAGGCGTGTGCAGGAAATGGGCTACAGGTGCCGCATTCCCCAGGTCAAGCCACTTTTGAACCAGAAACAGCGGCAGAAGCGCCTGACCTGGGCTACAGAGAAGCAGCACTGGACTGTTGCTCAGTGGTCCAAAGTACTTTTTCGGATGAAAGCAAATTTTGCATGTCATTCGAAATCAAGGTGCCAGAGTCTGGAGGAAGACTGGGGAGAAGGAAATGCCAAAATGCCTGAAGTCCAGTGTCAAGTACCCACAGTCAGTGATGGTCTGGGGTGCCATGTCAGCTGCTGGTGTTGGTCCACTGTGTTTTATCAAGGGCAGGGTCAATGCAGCTAGCTATCAGGAGATTTTGGAGCACTTCATGCTTCCATCTGCTGAAAAGCTTTATGGAGATGAAGATTTCATTTTTCAGCACGACCTGGCACCTGTTCACAGTGCCAAAACCACTGGTAAATGGTTTACTGACCATGGTATTACTGTGCTCAATTGGCCTGCCAACTCTCCTGACCTGAACCCCATAGAGAATCTGTGGGATATTGTGAAGAGAAAGTTGAGAGACGCAAGACCCAACACTCTGGATGAGCTTAAGGCCGCTATCGAAGCATCCTGGGCCTCCATAACACCTCAGCAGTGCCACAGGCTGATTGCCTCCATGCCACGCCGCATTGAAGCAGTCATTTCTGCAAAAGGATTCCCGATCAAGTATTGAGTGCATAACTGAACATAATTATTTGAAGGTTGACTTTTTTTGTATTAAAAACACTTCTTTTATGAAATATGCTAATTTTTTGAGATAGGAATTTGGGGTTTTCATGAGCTGTATGCCAAAATCATCAGTATTAAAACAATAAAAGACCTGAAATATTTCAGTTGGTGTGCAATGAATCTAAAATATATGAAAGTTTAATTTTTATCATTACATTATGGAAAATAATGAACTTTATCACAATATGCTAATTTTTTGAGAAGGACCTGTATATATATATATATATATATATATATATATATATATATATATATATATATATATATATATATATATACACACACACATACAGCAGGTGAAATATGTATTGAACACGTCAACATTTATTTCAGTAAATATATTTCCAAAGGTGCTATTGACATGAAACTTTCACCATACATACAATGAAACCAAAACAAATGAGCTCAGCAAATTAAGTTATGTGTAATAATGTGAAATGACATAGGGAAAAAGTATTGAACACGTTTACTGATATTTTTTTAATACTTTGTACAAAAGCCTTTGTTGGTATTGACAGCTTCAAGAGAAACTAGTCGCATGCTTTGGTTTGATTTTGGCCCATTCGTCCACACAAACAGCCTTCAAATCTTGAAGGTTCCGTGGGCCTCTTCTATGAATCTTGATCTTCAGTTCTTTCCATAGATTTTCAATGGGATTTAAGTCAGGTGATTGGCTGAGCCATACTAGCAGCTTTAATTTCTTTCTTTGAAACCAATTGAGAGTTTCCTTGGCTGTGTGTTTGGGATCATTGTCTTGCTGAAATGTCCACCCTCGTTTCATCTTCATCATCCTGGTAGATGGCAGCAGATTTTTGTCAAGAATGTCTCGGTAAATTTGCCCATTCATCCTTCCTTCAATTATGTGAAGTTTGCCAGTACCATTTGCTGAAAAGCAGCCCCACACCATGATGTTCCCACCTCCAAACTTCACTGTTGGTATGGTGTTTTTAGGGTGATGTGCGGTGCCATTTCTCCTCCAAACATGGTGTGTATTATGCATCCAAACAGTTCAATTTTGCTCTCATCTGACCACACTATATTCTCCCAGTATTTCGCTGGCTTTTCCAAATGTTGTGCAGCAAACTTTAAAAGAGCTTCAACATGCTTTTTTTTTTCAGCAATGGAGTCTTGCGTTGAGAGTGTGCATACAGGACATGGCGGTAGAGTGCATTACTTACTGTTTTCTTTGAGACAACAGTACCTGCTAATTGCAGGTCTTTTTGAAGCTCTCCACAAGTGGTCCTTGGCACTTGGACAACTCTTCTGATTATTCTTTTCACTCCTCTGTCAGAAATCTTGCGAAGAGCACCTGGTCGAGGCAAATTTATGGTGAAATGATTGTCTTTCCACTTCCGTATTATGGCCCCAACAGTGCTCATTGGAACATTCAGAAGCTTAGAAATGCGTCTATAACCAATGCCATCGTTGTGTTTTGCAACAATTAGGTTGCGAAGGTCTTGAGACAGCTCTTTGCTTTTACCCATCATGAGATGTGTCTTGTGTGACACCTTGGCAATGAGACCTTTTTGTAGGCCATCAGTTGGGTCTGAACCAGCTGATATTCATTTGCACTGACAAGGGGCTGGATTGCTTTTTAATTACTGAAAGTTTTCAGCTGCTGTCTTGGCTTTCCATGCATTTTTGCACCTCCCTTTCTTCATGTGTTCAATACTTTTTCCCTGTGTCATTTCACATTACACATAACTTAATTTGCTGAGCTCATTTGGTTTCTTTGCATGTATGGATTACTTGGATTGTTACCAACATCTGGTGAAAATTTCATGTCAATAGCACCTTTGGAAATATATTTACTGAAAAAAATGTTGATGTGTTCAATACTTATTTCACCCGCTGTATATAAAATTGTTAAATATTTAAAAGATACCCATGTATAATTATTTCATCATTATATATTGAATTATTGTTATATGAGGGACTTTCTCAGCAAATATTTGTATATGCGATTAAATGTGATTAATTGCGATGTATTAATCGGGACACCATGTAATTAATTCGATTAAAATCGAACTTCTAGTGGAAGGATCTTTGTGGTTACAGGCTCTGATCAAGTGCTGGTTGACATCAACTTGAGCATTTCATCCCAATGGAAGAGGCATTGGAGGCAAGCTATGAGAGAAAGACCTGGCCAACGAGTGCAGGGAAAGCGGATAGAGGACTGAGGGAGGATGTCATGGATTTGTGGGAGTTTTAATGCAGCATCTATTGAAAGTCATTGGTATGTCCAGATCAAATTGGCATTGAAGAAGCGTCTGAAGGAAATGGCAGAAGAAGCTGCGAAAGGGAGGTTCTGGATATGGTTAAGAAGGAAGAATAAAAGGGTGGTTATCAAATAAGACAGCTTGGTGACGTCCTGAAAAGGAAAGTGGTTTCAGAAGGAGCAAGTCATTACATTTTTATGTACCGTTTCCAGAGTTGTACCTACGGGTCAGCCAAGGCAGGTAATTGCCTTGAGCCCCAAGCTGGCAGGAGGGCACCCGCAGGTGGCAAATACTGTGGTTCATGGCAACAACACTTGAAATCAATGATTGGCAATGCTTAGTACACTTTTTAAAAAAAACAAAAAACAAAAAGCAAGGGGGGTTACGATCAAATTCAAGTAAGAGCGGGATGCAGGCATCATAAAGAGGATGTCCAATTTACCAATCTGTGAGTCAGAAGAGGAAAAAGAAAGAGGGGAAAGCAGGCAGTAACGTTTACTGAATTATCCCTTCTCACGAAAACAAAATCTCCAACGGCCGTGCGAGCCACGTTTGTTATTATTTACATTCTTTGCACTTATTCCCCATACAATACTTAATCTTGAGAAACTATACATCATTAGAAAGGTGTAATCTCCAGTTTATATACAGTGAGGAAAATAAGTATTTGAACACCCTGCTATTTTGCAAGTTCTCCCACTTGGAAATCATGGAGGGGTCTGAAATTGTCATCGTAGGTGCATGTCCACTGTGAGAGACATAATCTAAAAACAAAAATCCAGAAATCACAATGTATGATTTTTTAAATATTTATTTGTATGATACAGCTGCAAATAAGTATTTGAACACCTGTCTATCAGCTAGAATTCTGACCCTCAAAGACCTGTTAGTCTGCCTTTAAAATGTCCACCTCCACTCCATTTATTATCCTAAATTAGATGCACCTGTTTGAGGTCGTTAGCTGCATAAAGACACCTGTCCACCCCATACAATCAGTAAGAATCCAACTACTAACATGGCCAAGACCAAAGAGCTGTCCAAAGACACTAGAGACAAAATTGTACACCTCCACAAGGCTGGAAAGGGCTACGGGAAATTGCCAAGCAGCTTGGTGAAAAAAGGTCCACTGTTGGAGCAATCATTAGAAAATGGAAGAAGCTAAACATGACTGTCAATCTCCCTCGGACTGGGGCTCCATGCAAGATCTCACCTCGTGGGGACTCAATGATCCTAAGAAAGTTGAGAAATCAGCCCAGAACTACACGGGAGGAGCTGGTCAATGACCTGAAAAGAGCTGGGACCACCGTTTCCAAGGTTACTGTTGGTAATACACTAAGACGTCATGGTTTGAAATCATGCATGGCACGGAAGGTTCCCCTGCTTAAACCAGCACATGTCAAGGCCCGTCTTAAGTTTGCCAATGACCATTTGGATGATCCAGAGGAGTCATGGGAGAAAGTCATGTGGTCAGATGAGACCAAAATAGAACTTTTTGGTCATAATTCCACTAACCGTGTTTGGAGGAAGAAGAATGATGAGTACCATCCCAAGAACACCATCCCTACTGTGAAGCATGGGGGTGGTAGCATCATGCTTTGGGGGTGTTTTTCTGCACATGGGACAGGGCTGACTGCACTGTATTAAGGAGAGGATGACCGGGGCCATGTATTGCGAGAATTTGGGGAACAACCTCCTTCCCTCAGTTAGAGCATTGAAGATGGGTCGAGGCTGGGTCTTCCAACATGACAATGACCGAAGCACACAGCCAGGATAACCGAGGAGTGGCTCTGTAAGAAGCATATCAAGGTTCTGGCGTGGCCTAGCCAGTCTCCAGACCTAAACCCAATAGAGAATCTTTGGAGGGAGCTCAAACTCCGTGTTTCTCAGCGACAGCCCAGAAACCTGACTGATCTAGAGAAGATCTGTGTGGAGGAGTGGGCCAAAATCCCTCCTGCAGTGTGTGCAAACCTGGTGAAAAACTACAGGAAACATTTGACCTCTGTAATTGCAAACAAAGGCTACTGTACCAAATATTAACATTGATTTTCTCAGGTGTTCAAATACTTATTTGCAGCTGTATCATACAAATAAATAGTTAAAAAATCATACATTGTGATTTCTGGATTTTTTTTTTTAGATTATGTCTCTCACAGTGCACATGCACCTACGATGACAATTTCAGACCCCTCCATGATTTCTAAGTGGGAGAACATGCAAAATAGCAGGGTGTTCAAATACTTATTTTCCTCACTGTATTTCACCACTTTTTTTGATAGAAATTCTACATTGAGAATAATTCCTTAACGTAAATTTATGACAAGCAAAATCTAAATGAGATTGAGAAATAAACGTAATAAAGACTCACGTCCACTAAAGCGGGTAAGCTCTCGTATTTTTGTCATTTCGAGGCTTCAGTTAACAAAATTCCATTAGAAGTTGTAGTAGAAATGTGTGCAATTAGAGACAATTTTATGGATTCTCATATGTTTACTTCACATTTCTTTTCCTCAAACCGATCTGAATCAAGAGTACTATTAAACTCTCATATGGGGTGTCACATATATACAGAAAGAGAGAAAGACACTTCATAGGTTAATTTGTATTTGTCAAGTTTAGCTAAGCAACTTCTAATTTGGATAAGCTCATTTATTTTTCAGGAGTTGTTGTGCGATGTAGATTCAAAAGCTGGCAATTCCAGGTACAGTTGAAGTCTGAAGTTTACATACACTTTAGCCAAATACATTTAAACTCAGTTTTTCACAATTCCTTATATTTAATGGCAGAAAACATTCCCTGTCGTAGGTCAGTTAGGATCACTACTTTATTTTAAGAATGTGAAATGTCAGAATATAGTAGAGAGAATGATTTATTTCAGCTTTTATTTATTTCATCACATTCCCAGTGGGTCAGAAGTTGACACACACTTTGTTAGTATTTGGTAGCATTGACTTTAAATTGATTAACTTGGATCAAATGTTTTGGGTATCCTTCCACAAGCTTCTCAGAATAAGTTGCTGGAATTGTGTCCCATTCCTCCAGACAGAACTGGTGTAACTGAGTCAGGTTTGTAGGCCTCCTTGGTCACACATGTTTTTTCAGTTCTGCCCACAAATGATCTATCGGGGTCAGGACTTTGTGATGGCCACTCCAATATCTTGACTTTGTTGTCCTTAAACCATTTTGCCACAAATTTGGAGGTATGCTTGGGGTCATTGTCCATTTGGAAGACCCATTTGCGACTGAGCTTTAACTTCCTGTCTGATGTCTTGAGATTTTGCTTCAGTATATCCACATCATTTTCCTTCATCATGGTGCCATCTATTTTGTGTAGTGCTCCAGTCCCTCCTGCAGCAAACACCCCCACAACATGATGCTGCACCCCCATGCTTCACGGTTGGGATGCTGTTCTTAGTCTTGCAAGCCTCACCCTTTTTCCTCCAAATATAATGATGTCATTATGGACAAACAGTAACATTTTTATTTAATCTGGTCATGAGGACATTTCTCCAAAAAGTAAGATCTTTTGCACTTGCAAACTGTAGTCCGGCTTTTTTATGCCAGCTGCCAGATCACCCTGTAGCTCAAGACCGACTGCCCACTAAAGCGAAGAAGGGTTAGACCTGGTCAGTACCAGGATGGGAGTCCTCCTGGGAAAAACTAAGGTTGCTGCTGGAAGTGGTATTTGGGAGGCAAGCAGGGGGTGCTCATCCTCTGGTCTGTGTGGGTGCTAATGCCCTTCTATAGTGACGGGGACACTATACTGTAAAATCACCGTCTTTTTGATGAGACGTTAAACCGAGGTTCTGACACTCTGTGGTCATTAAAAATCCCAGGGGACATCTTGAAGGAAGATTTGTTCATACAAAATCTATGTTTAAACACTGACCCTTAACACTTACTAACAGCACATCCATAAAGTATTCACAGCGCTTCACTTTTTCCACATTTTGATTAAATTCATTATTTTCCTAAAAATTCTACAAACAATACCCCATAATGACAACGTGAAAGAAGTTTGTTTGAAATCTTTGCAAATTTATAAAAAAAAAAACAAAGAAAAATAAATCACATGTACATAAGTACTCACAGCCTTTGCTCAATACTTTGTAGAAGCACCTTTGCACCAACTACAGCCTCAAGTCTTTTTGTGTATGATGCTACAAGCTTGGCACACCTATTTTTGGGCAGTTTCTCCCATTCTTCTTTGCAGGACCTCTCAAACTCCATCAGATTGGATGGGGAGTGTCGGTGCACAGCCATTTTCAGATCTCTCCAGAGATGTTCAATCGGGTTCAAGTCTGGGCTCTGAATGGGCCACTCAAGGACATTCACAGAGTTGTCCCATAGCCTCTCCTTTGTTATCTTGGCTGTGTGCTTAGGGTCATTGTCCTGTTGGAAGATGAACCTTCGCCCCAGTCTGGGGTCCAGAGCACTCTGGAGCAGGTTTTCATCAAGGATGTCTCTGTACATTGCTGCATTCATCTTTCCCTCAATCCTGACTAGTCTCCCAGTTCCTGCCGCTGAAAAACATCCCCACAGCATGATGCTGCCACCACCATGCTTCACTCTAAGTATAGTATTGGCCAGGTGATGAGCAGTGCCTGGTTTCCTCCAGACATGACGCTTGCCATTCAGGCCTTGTTCTTCTGGAAGGTTCTCCTCTTTCCACAGAGAAATGTTGGAGCTCTGTCAGAGTGACCATCGGGTTCTTGGTCACCTCCCTGACTAAGGCCCTTCTCCCCCAATCGCTCAGTTTAGCCAGGCGGCCAGCTCTAGGAAGAGTCCTGTTGGTTCCAAACTTCTTCCATTTACAGACGATGGAGGCCACTGTGCTCATTGGGACCTTCAATGCTGCAGACATTTTTCTGTACCCTTCCCCAGATTTGTGCCTCGATACAATCCTGTCTCTGAGGTCTACAGACAATTCCTTGGACTTCATGGCTTGTGTTCTGACATGCACTGTTAACTGTGGGACCTTATATAGACAGGTGTGTGCCTTTCCAATCAACTGTATTTACCACAGGTGGACTCCAGTCAAGTTGTAGAAACATCTCAAGGATGATCAGTGGAAACAGGATGCACCTGAGCTCAATTTTGAGTGTCATGGCAAAGGCTGTGAGTACTTATGTACATGTGATTTTTTTTCGTTTTTATTTTTAATACATTTACAAAGATTTCAAACAAACTTCTTTCACGTTGTCATTATGGGGTATTGTTTGTAGAATTTTGAGGAAAATAATGAATTTAATGAATTTTGGAATAAAGCTGTAACATAACAAAATGTGGAAAAAGTGAAGCACTATGAAAACTTTCCGGATGCACTGTAGTTTAATCATTTTAAACCATGACTTGAACTATACATGAGTAATATTTACATTATATTCATGATGTTAGTCAGAGGGGAACTGGCCCCCACAGTAAGTCTGGTTTCTCCCAAGGTTATTTTTCTCCATTAATCAACATCTTATGGAGTTTTGTGTTCCTTGCCACAGTCGCCTTCAGCTGCTCACTGGGGTTATTAATACAATTATTATTTAATTACTTATTTTTAAATACGATAAACAATCATATTTAATCAAACTACACAATGATGACTCATCGACATTACAGACATTATATTTTTATCTTCTGTTAATGCCTGATCTTCTGTAATGCCGATTTGAAACCATGTGTGTTGTGAAATAATATTATCTATTTTATTATATTAATATTCATTTTTAATAATATGCGCTATACAAATAATAATGACTTGACTTAAAGTGTAGGGTATAACCAAAGTGTCCTTTCAGGTTATGTTGTTATAGGACTCGTTTTGCTGTGGATATAGATACTTGTCTACCAATTTCCTCCAGCATCTTCACAACGTTCTTTGCTGTTGTTCTGGGATTGATTTCATCTCTAGGAGACAGAATGCGTCTCCTTCCTGAGCGGTATGATGGGTGTGTGGTCACATGGTGTTTATACTTGCATACTATTTTTTTGTACAGATGAACGTGGTACCTTCAGGCATTTGGAAATTGCTCCCAAGGATGAACCAGACTTGTGGAGGTCCATAATGTTTTTTCGGAGGTCTTGGCTGATCTCTTTTGATTTTCCC
The DNA here is from genome assembly GCF_025860055.1 of Xyrauchen texanus. Lineage (NCBI taxonomy): Eukaryota > Metazoa > Chordata > Actinopteri > Cypriniformes > Catostomidae > Xyrauchen > Xyrauchen texanus. The sequence goes on along the minus strand of NC_068291.1, from coordinate 302,420 downwards.
ATGATGTGAAGCAAAGAGGCACTGAGTTTGCAGGTAGGCCTTAAAATACATCCACAGGCACACCTCCAATTCAGTAAACCTCCTATCAGAAGATAATTGGCTAAAGGCTTGACATCATTTTCTGGAATTTTCCAAGCTGCTTAAAGGCACAGTTAACTCAGTGTTTGTAAAGTTCTGACCCACTGGAATTGTGATATAGTCAATTAAAAGTGAAACGATCTGTCTGTAAACAACTGTTGGAAAAATTACTTGTGTCATGCACAAAGAAGATGTCCTAATTGACTTGCCAAAACTATAGTTTGCTAATATTAAATCTGTGGAGTGGTTAAAAAATGAGTTTCAATGACTTTAATCTAAGTGTATTTAAACTTCTGACTTCCAACTGTATATGTTGCAAAAAATAATGATTGTTCTTAAATGATAGGGCCCATTTTTTTTGCTAGGGCTCCCGGTGCCCTAGAATCACCTCTGACTGTTTCACTTTGTTTTAAGTTTGTAAAGTGCACAGTATTCTGTAAGTAGTGAACTATTACTACTACATTCTGAACAGAGTGAATGTGATGTTGAAACAGAACTCTACGTGCCTTTGCTCTGTCAGACCAGCTGAAGGACTGCACGGTCACATCCAGACGTTTGATGAGCATCCGTCGTCGACACTCGTATTCCGCAGATAAAACACTGTTTATCTTCTCCAACTGACTCTGAACAAACACACAACAAACCATATGACATTTGACTAAGACAGAAGCTTTTGCGTACATTATTTTAAAAATATTTTAGGACATTGTCAGATATAAAAGCATTTTACATTTAGAGCTTATAATAAACCTATGATTACTTTGTTAACAAACTTTTTTCCCCCAGAAAAAATACATGAAGTAAACAGACTGAAAGCCTCCTGTGAAAAGAATCAAATCTCACCCATTTATGAGCATCAAGACAGCTTTTCAATGCTGGATTTCCAATGTGTGTTTCTGGAAGCTGCTTTATTAAAATACTCAGCTGAAATATTCATGGAAACACATGAAAATAGAGTTTCATGAAAACATAAAAGGCATTAAACATTTATTTACAACAACTGCTGTAGTGTAAACAGCAGATCTGTACAGTAAGAATGCATGAGAAAAGTACTATAATCAATGGCTATAATCTATAATTATATTAAACACATTAAATAACATCTGATGTACTTGACTCTCTATGGCAGTAAATGTGCCTCTGGTCTCATGTTTGTCTGGATCTGGAAGTTTCAGAGTTTCACAAATCACTCGGAGATCCTGAAGAGATGTGTCCTCCTCCTGAACGTCTTCATCCGTCACTGCTTTACTGGACACGATCTGAGCAGCCTGAAGCTCTGACGCCAAAAACACTGAATGAAGAAACGGGATGAAACTGAACACCAGTCGACACTCAACACAATGACATGAACATCTACTCATAAAAATAATTGGAATTAAAGTACAACAATATCACAGATCAACTTAACTACCTTCTCAAAACAACATGCATGTCTTTCACTCTGTAAATAATGATTTTGTGATCTTTACTACGGCTCATCTGACTGCACTGTAAACACATCTTCTAATCAAGCGGTCATGAATGAGAACTTGCCAGTGCCGTTTCTGTCAACAGTCCATGAATGAGCTCATTTTTAGTTGAAAACGAGAAGCGCTTGAAGTTTCTTGACCATGATATTTAATTTTAAACTTTTAAAACTATTTTTAAAGATTATATTATATTAAGCACTTTGACCATGTTTACTTGCACAATATTACAATATGAAAAATTTATTTGCTCATATTTAGTCAAGCACACAGTTTCGGAGCCACGAGACAGATTGGTATCTTTTACAAACATTAAAAAAAAGAAATCAAAATACAGATGTGTAATGGACTCATATTTAACATTTCAACCTTGTCTGTTATCGTTAAGGACATGCAAATGAAAATCCCGATTTGATCATTGTAATAAATGCAGCATGATAACGCATCATACTATAGAAAATAAAACATTCCATCACCAATCGAACGAAATGGAAAATTCTGATCAAGAACTGAAGAGGTTTTCTTTGCATTAAGACATAAAAGTGCTATGTCCTCACTGTAAATGATGCCTATAACTGATTAGCATGTTCAGAAATCTTCCATTAGTCGTAAACAATTTCAGAATAAACTCATCCAGGTGTGCATGGAAACTAAATAAATGGCTGTTAAAAGTCAACAAACAGTATTTAGAATGTACAATACATTTAGTGTGTGGAAACATTATATTATTCTTGTATTCAAGTTCAAGAATGAATGCTCATGCAATGTGTTTTGCACCACAGTGCCATCTACTGGTGGGCACCAGCCCCATTGCCCACCTATCCTTATCACTCTACATTGGCTCCCTGTGCACTACCGTATTGACTTTAAGATCCT